>NC_037677.1:28053411-28238014 GCF_003255815.1 Theropithecus gelada | reverse complement strand
AAACTTTTTTTTTTTTTTTTTTTGAGACGGAGTCTGGCTCTGTCACCCAGGCTGGAGTGCAGTGGCCGGATCTCAGCTCACTGCAAGCTCCGCCTCCCGGGTTCACGCCATTCTCCTGCCTCAGCCTCCCGAGTAGCTGGGACTACAGGCGCCCGCCGCCACGCCCGGCTAAGTTTTTTTTGTATTTTTAGTAGAGACGGGGTTTCACCGTGTTAGCCAGGAAGGTCTCGATCTCCTGACCTCGTGATCCGCCCGTCTCGGCCTCCCAAAGTGCTGGGATTACAGGCTTGAGCCACCGCGCCCGGCCGCCCAGCTAATTTTTGTATTTTTGGTAGAGATGGGGTTTTGCCATGTTGGCCAGGCTGGGCTCGAACTCCTGACCTCAAGTGATCCAGCAGCCTTAGCCTCCCAAAGTGCTGGGATTACAGGTGTAAGCCACTGTGCCTGGCCAAGTAAAAGATATTTTTGAAAGCACTAAATATTCTTTATGGATTTTAGGACTCCCCAAAATGAGGTTTCAGGTAAATAGGGAAGCGAAACATTTCATCTATCTGCCCGTTCATCTTGTCCTCATTTATGGCTTGTCCTCTTATATGTACCAGGTCTGTATAGTGGATAGATGTGCATAAATCAGTGATTGTTAAACAGTAATATGTGCAAGGATTTTTGAGGTACAGTGAATGTCCACCGAACCTTTAACAGGACTGAGGAAAGAGGGAGGAGGTATCTTAGAAAAGGTCGCAGTTTTTCCTAAGAGTCAGAAACCTCCAGGTGCTGACTGTGAAGAGAGGAGAAAGGAAGGAACACATGAGTGGCTGTTAATTTTACAGATTGAAGGAGCAAAAACTTTGAAGTGGGAAATAACAAGGACAGTGGTGAGCAGGGGAAGGGATTTGGGATGGTGGCAGGGAGAAGGGTAGTATTGTTAGGACCCTGAATGTGCTAAGCAGAATGCTGAGAGTCTGTCAAGGGTCAGATGTTCAGGCACCTCATGCATAGTGTTAAGGAGCCTAAAGCTTATCCCTATTGAAGGGTTTTTATGTTCAGAAAGGATTTGCTTAGGTCTGTCATTCTAATGGATCAGGGGAAGGAGGATTGGGAGATGGAAGATAGAAGAGACAAGAGACCTAGAATCTGTTTAGACTCTGACAGTGTCCCAGAGGTACTAATGAGGATCTGAAGTAGTAGGAACAACAGAACAGAGACATTCAGTAATATGTAAGAGCTTCAGCTGACCAGCCTGGTGATCAATTTAATGTGACAGAGAAGAGGGAGGAAGAAATAGCAGAATGAGTTTTCCATTTCGAGAATATATGTTCTAGGTGCATCACCACTACCTGAGATAGAACACACACACACACACACACACACACACACACACACGCACACACACAGTGAGTTAATTGAACCATTTCTTAGAATGAAGAAATAGACACTAAGTTTTAAATTCCCGGCTTATGTTCATGGAACATATTACCCTGTTTGTAAAACAAGTCTTGTGTCTACAAATTGTTCACTGGCATATATTAACAAGATGATAATAAGGCCCCAGATATTCACATTTGTATGAAAGCATTGAATATATTTGCATTTGTCTGTATCTAATAAATGTTTAGTTTTGCTTGGCACTTTATACTAGTTACTTAGATGAGTGATTACATTAATTTTTCTTTTCTGGAGAATTGAATCATTTTGAAAAGCAAAATCTTGCAGTTCTATCTGTAAAAAAACTCATTTGTTCTTTTTGATATATCAGCTGATTCTCATTTTGAAATTTCTTGTTTGACTTCTCTCTGTTATCTATGTGTTCTCTCTCTCCAGCCCCCTCTCCCCAACCCTTAATTACACATTCTCTTATACTTGGTATTCTCTTTTTCTCAGGAATAGTAAACTATTATTCATTATATTTGTTTCTTGTGGTCTCTCCTCCCCTCCCCCACTTCTTTTTTTTTTCCGAGATGGTCTCTCACTGTTGCCTAGGCTGGAGTGCAGTGGTGCAATTACAGCTCACTGCAGCTTTGACCTCCCAGCCTTAAGCGATCCTCCCACCTCAGCCTCCTGAGTAGCTGGGACTACAGGCATGCATCGTCATGTCTGGCTACTTTTGTTTTATTTTTTGTAGAGATGGGATCTTACTATGTTGCCTAGGCTGGTCTTGAACTCCTGGATTCAAACAACCCCGTAGCCTTGGCTTCCCAAAGTGTTGGAATGACAAGAGTGAGCCACCATGCTTGGTCTCTTTGTGTCTTTTGTGCTTGTCAACTTGATATATTATTTGCTTTCTTACTCCCAACAATTCCAAGACTCAAAGGCCTATTTATCTGATAAGGACTGTGGAAGAATGGCACTATAATATCCCTCATTGTTATTTCTTTTCTCTTAGCTACCAAAGGCAGCAAGCATTCCAATCTAAACTTTTGAAAATGGCAGTGTATAGTAGCTAGCTTAAAATTGTTCATGAGATTAAAATCTATAATCTCACTCACCAATATTACCTGTCTCAATGCTTTTCTTTTTGTAATATTTATTTATTTATTTAGAGACAGAGTCTTACTCCGTCACCCCATGGTGGAGTGCAGTGAACAATTATGGCTCATGATACCCTCAAACTGCGGGCCTCAAGCAATCGGTCCTCCCACCTCAGTCTCCCAAGTAGCTAGGAGTACAGGTGCCACCACCACACCCAGTTTTTAAAAAATATTGGTAGAATTGGTAGAGAGACAGCATCTTGCTATATAGCCCAGGCTGGTTGTGAACTCCTGGCCTCAAGTTGTCCTTCCACCTCAGCCCCCAAAATGCTGGGATTATAGTCAACCACTATGCCTGGCCCTATCTCTGGTTTTTTTTTTTTTGTTTTTTGTTTTTTAAATGTTCGTTTGACTTCTGGAATACTCTAGATGATAGGTATTTATATAATTGATAAGAAATTGATTAGGAGATTTTACAAAAACTGATACTTAAGGGGAGGTTACATTGCTGAGCAACATGGTATCAAAATAAGACAGGTCAAATTTGAGAAATCTGTGATTCTACAGGTTACCCTACAGGTAACTGACTCGATGTCTCAGTCCTAAATTTCCAGGAGAGCAATTCTGGTGTAAGCACCTGGATTTAGAAGCTATTTTCACCTAGACAAACATGAGTACCTAGGCACCAGTCCATTATTAGAAATTGAGCACAGATGCTAATTTCTAGAAAAGAGAGATGGGTTGTCCAGGTGGGCAAGAAGTTGCAGTTTTGATCAGGCTGCTGCTGCTGGTAATTTTTTTCCAGCTACAAAGTTCCAGGATACACAGTTTGCCTCCTTCTCCCCTACCCCCGACTGGCCCCCCCATTATAGGTCAAATTTTTTTTTTTTTTGAAAGTTGATAGCATTGACGTATCCTGGAATTGTGACCATATAAGTTCCCAGGTAATATACCATGTGATAATCTTTTTATAGGGTTATGTCAAGAACCTTTTGTATGTACCACCTTTTCCCCACAGTGATGAAGAAACAAAGGAATGCATGTTAGTTGCAAAAAGTCTGAGTGAGTAGACTCCTAGATTAACGTGTCTTATGTGACACTAGGGGCATATAGATCATTTTTAAGGGAATATAAGTAACTGTGATGATTAATGTTTACAAATTGGTTTTAATTTTTTGAAGCTGTTGTTGTGCCATGTAATCCATTATGGTTTTCTTCACATAAACATTTAAATGGAATTTTTTCCTTTATCTAAACTCTTAACCAAATTTTTTTTTTTCTTTTTTTTTGAGATGGAGTCTCACTCTGTTGCCCAGACTGGTGTGCAGTGGTGCGATCTTGGCTCACTGTAACCTCCTCCTCCCGAGTTCAAGCCATTCTCCTGTCTTAGCCTCCTGAGTAGCTGGGATTATAGGTGTCCACCACCATGCTCAGCTAATTTTTTTTTTTTTTTTTTTTTGGTATTTTTGGTAGAGGCGGGGTTTCGCCATGTTGGCCAGGCTGGTCTCAAATTCCTGATATCTGGTGATTTGCCCACCTTGGCCTCTGAAAGTGCTGGGATTACAGGTGTGAGCCACTGTGCTGGCCTTGATCAATTTCTTTTATCCCTGATGTAAAGAACAGCTTTGGGGCTTATTTCCAATTTTATTCAAATGTTTTCAAATTTGTTTGCTTCTGCTTTTAAAACTTTACTACTTACTCTACTTATTATAACATTCTTTTGTTTATTAAGAATTTATTTCTGAAATTGTCAAATATGTAAAACAATAAGCAATAATATAACAAACACCCTGCATACATTCATCACCCAATTCTAAAACCTGACCAGCTCATAGCCAATTTTTCATACATCTCCTGTAGTAGTTTCCTAGAGCTGCTGTAACAAAATATCACAAACTGGGTGGCTTAAAGCAGCAGCAATTTCTTCTCATAATTAAGGAGGCTACAAGTCTGAAATAAGGATATCAGCTGGGTTGGATCCTTTTGAGAACTCATAAGGGAAATCTATTCCATGCCTCTTAGCTTTTGGTGATGGGTGTCAGTGGTTGACAGGTTTTTTTTTTTTTCTTTTTCTTTTTTTAATCACCCTAATCTCTGCTTCTGTCTTCACATTCCATTCTTCCTTTGTTTCTGTCTCCATATGGCTATCTTCTTATTAGGAGATGAGTCATATTGGATTAGAGGCCTGCCCTACTCCATCATGTGACCTCATCCTAATTACATTTGCAATGATCCTTTTTCCAAATAAGGTTACTCTCTAAGATACTGGGGGTTAAGGACTTCACATACATTTCTTGGGGACCACAATTCACAATTCAACCCATAGCAGACTGCCTTCTGGCCCCCCCCCAAAGTTTATGTTATTTCCACATACAAAATAGATGCGCTGTATCCCAATATCCCCCAAAAGTATTAATCCATTTTGATGTAAACTCTGTAAGTAAGTCTCACATCTTACCTGAATATAATAAACTCAGAAAGTCCCAAATCTCATCTTCTGAATCATCTGAATTGGCGATGGGTTAAGACTTTGGTTAATTCTGAAGCAAAATTTCTGTCTCTGCTGGGCATCTCTGGTGGCTCATACCTGTAATCTCAGCACTTTGGGAGGCCAAGGTGGGCAGATGACCTGAGGTCAGGAGTTCAAGACTAGCCTGGCTAACACAGTGAAACCTGTCTCTACTAAAAATGCAAAAATTAGCCGGGTGTGGTGGCACCTGCCTGTAGTCCCAGCTATTCGGGAGGCTGAGGCAGGAGAGTCGCTTGAACCCGGGAGGCAGAGGTTGCAGTGAGTCAAGATTGTGCCATTGCCTGGGTGGCAAGAGTGAGACTCTGTCTAAAAAAAAAAAAATAACAACTTATATTTCTAAACCTGTGATACATAGAAAACAAGTTATCTTTCTGAGATGCAGTGGTGGGACAGGCGGAGAAGCATTCCTATTCCAAAAGAGAGAAATTGGAAGGAAAATAGGGATTTAGAGCAGGTTTATAAGTCTGCAGGACAAATTGCATTCAGTTCTGAGACTTGAAAATAGTTCTCTGTGGCTTGATATTCTGTTCCCTAGGCCCATTGACATGGCCTTACCCCTTGGTCCTGGGTTGGCAGCCTGCCCCCTTTTTTTTTTTCTTATGCCTACTTAGTTCCTATTTTTTTTTCCTACCTTTTTAATCTTAAGTACAGATGCTTCTTGAGTTATGATGAGCTTACATTCTAATAAGGCAGGAGGATTATTTGAGCCCAGGAGTTTGAGGCTTTCGTTTGTGATTATTGCACCTGTGAACAGCCACTTCACTGCAGCCTAGGCAACATAGTGAGACCCCATCTCTAAAAAAAAGAGAAGAAAGAAATATACCTTACTGATCTAACATTTTGGCTTAGCCTAGCCTACCTTAAACATGCTCAGAACACTTACATTAGCCTACAGTTGGGAGAAATCATCTGGCTACACGGTTCACTGGACAAGCAAGCATTGGTTGTTTAGTCTCATGATGGCATGGCTGACTGGGAGTTGTGGCTTGCTGCCGCTGCCCAGCATCACAAGAGAATATTGTACTATTGTGTGTTGGGTTTGCATCATGGTGGTAAAGTTGAGAAACTCTAAGTAGAATGATTTTAAGTTGGATACCACCTACAGATACTTTCTAGTATACCATTTTAATTTCTTTTATTTTTCATTTTTATTTTATTTTATTTTATTTTTTGAGATAGGGTCTTGCTCTGTCACCCTGTCTGGAGTGCAGTGGCACTGTCACGGTCACTGCAACATCAGCCTCCCAGGTTCAAGTGATCCTTCCTGCTCAGTCTCACAAGCAGCAGCGACTATAGCCATATGCCATCATGCCTAAGTTTTTTATTGTTTGTAGTGACTGGCTATGTTGCCCAGGCTGGTGTCAAACTCCTGGGCTCAAGCTATCCTCCTGCTTCAGTCTCCCAAAGTGCTGGGAGCTACAGGTGTTTCGCTTACTGGCCTGGCCTTTCTTATGTTTGAGATACATATATATCTCTCAACTCACTCACATTGAGAGTTGAAATCTCGACTCACTGCAGGCTCTGCCTCTGGGTTCACGCCATTTTCCTGCCTCAGCCTCCCAAGTAGCTGGGACTACAGGGGCCTGCCACCACGCCTGGCTAATTTTTTTGTAGTTTTAGTAGAGACAGGGTTTCACCGTGTTAGCCATGCTGGTCTTGATCTCCTGACCTCGTGATCCGCCCGCCTCAGCCTCCCAAAGTGCTGGGATTACAGGCGTGAGCCACCGTGCCCGGCCCTTTATGATTTTTAAAACGATTTTTCTTGAATTATTTTCTTAGTGGTTGTTGTAGGGCTTACTATCTTTATCTTAACTTACTTTACTTAATTTTAGTAAGATGTATAAGCATATCTTTTTTTTTTTTCTTAAGCATATCTCATTTTATTGGGCTCCTTTTTATTGTACTTCACAGGAATTGCATGGCTTTTTTCTTTTTTTACCAAATTGAAGGTTTGCGGCAACCCTGGAGTAAGCAAGTCTGTTGGTTTCATTTTTCCAACAGCATGTGCTCACTTAGTGACTCTTTGTCCCTTTTTGTTAATTCTCATAATATTTCACACATTTTCATTATTATATCTGTTATGGTTATGTATGATCAGTGACCTTTGATGTTACTTACTATAAGGTGAAGTTAATAAATGTTGTATGCATTCTGACTGCTGTACCAGCTCGCTGTTCCCTCATCTCTCTCTACTCTCCTCAGGCCTCCCTGTTCCCTAAGACACAACAATGTTGAATGTAGGCCAATTAGTAGCCCTTTGACAGTGTACATAGTCACCTAGGAGCTCTGATGAAGATGTACAAGAAAATGTTCTTTTCATGCCTGCTAACACAACATCCATCCTGCAGTCTCTGGATCCAGGAGTCAATTTGACATATAAGTCTTATTTAAGAAACACATTTTGAAAGGCTATGGCTGCTATATAGAGGGTGATTCCTCTGATGGATCTGGACAAAGTACATTGAAAATTTTCTGGAAAGAATTCACCATTCTAGGTACCATTAAGAACATTTGTGTTTTGTGGGTGGAGGTCAAAATATCAACATGAACGGGAGTTTGAAAGAAGTTGATTGTATCCTTCATGGATGACTGAGAGATTCAAGACTTTGATGGAGGCTGCAAATGTGGTGGCCAGTAGCAAGAGAGCTAGAATTAGAAGTGGAACCTGAAGGTGTGACTGAATTGCTGCAATCTCATGGTCAAACTTCAGTGAATATCTTCTCATAGATGAAGAAAGAAAGTGCTTTCTTGAGATGGAATCTGTTTCCTGTGAAGATGGTGTAAACATTGTTGAAATGACAACAAAGGTTGTAGAATATGCCCCTATACTTAGTTGATAAAGTGGCAGCCAGGTTTGAGAGAATTGACCCCAATTTTGAAGAAAGTTTTACTGTAGGTAAAATGCTGTCAAACAGCAGCGTATGCTACACAGCAATGTTTTATGAAAGGAAGAGTCAATTAATATAGCCAACTTTATTGTTAATTTAAAAAATGGCTAAGAGTGGTAGTTCACACCTCTAATCCTATCCCTTACAGAGACACTAGTATTGCTTGAAGCCAGGAGTTTGAGACCACCCAGGGCAACATAGCAAGACCTTGTCTCTACTTAAAAAAAAAAAAAAAGAAAGAAAGAAAGATAGTGAAAGTGCCACAACCACCACCTCAGTGAGTCAGAAGCCATCAACTCTGAGGCAGGAGTTTTTACCACCAAAAAGATAAAGACTTGCAGAAAGCAGTATTCTCCTGTAAAGCTCCATTGTCCTCCTCCGCCTTTTGCTGTTGTTATAATAAACATTATATATGTTAAAAACTCAACAATATGTTGGTAAACTTACTGTTTTATATAATATGTGCTTTTTTTTTTTTGAGATGGAGTTTTGCTCTAGTTGCCCAGGCAGGAGTGGAATGGCGCGATCTCGGCTCACCACAACCTCCGCCTCTTGGGTTCAAGCAATTCTCATGCATCAGCCTCCTGAGTAGCTGGGATTATAGGCATGCGTCACCATGCCCAGCTAATTTTGTATTTTTAGTAGAGACAGGGTTTCTTCATGTTAGTCAGGCTGGTCTGGAACTCCTAACCTCAGGCGATCCGCCCACCTTGTCCTCCCAAAGTGCTGAGATTACAGGCATGAGCCACCCCGCCTAGGTATTAATTATTCTTTATAACTTTGACCCAATCTTGTTTCATTGTATTGTCATTGTCACATTGTTACGTTTGTATATGTTACAGTGTTGGCAATACAATTTGTAGACATTGTTTAATTCAACTATTTAAATTAAATAGATAAGAATGAAGAAGAAATACCTAATCACACTGTTTTACTTCCTACATGGTCTCTGTCAGCTGTTTGTTTTTCATGTAGATTGCAATTACTGTTTGGTGTCTCCTGATTTTAGCTAAAAGAATTTCCTTTAGTCTTTCTTTTTTGTCACATCTGGAGCAAGAAAATCTCTAAATTTTTATTTTAAAATGTTTGTATTTTGCCTTTATTTTTGAAAGACAGTTTTGCTAGTTATAGGATTCTTGATTTACAGGTTTTTTTTTTTTTTTTTTCTTTTCTTTTTTTTGGGTATTTTGAATATGTTATTCCACTGCCTTCTGGCCTCCGTAGTTACTGGTTGGATCTCAGGTGTTAATTTTATTGTATTTATCTTACATGTGGCAGGTCATTTTTCTCATTCTGTTTTAAGAGTTTTCTCTTTATTTTTGGCTTTTTTTTTTTTTTTTTTTTGAGGCAGAGTCTTGCTCAGTTGCCCATGCTGGAGTGCAGTGGCACAATAAAGGCTCAGTGCAGTTATTGATCTCCTAGGCTCAAGCCATCTTCTCACCTCAGCTTCCTGAGTAGCTGGGACTACAGGCTTGCGCCATCATGCCTGGCCTGGCTAATTTTTTTTTTTTTTTTTTTAAAGTAGAGGTGAAGTTTTGCTATGTTGCCCAGGCTGGTGTTGAACTCCTGGGCTCAAGCGATCCTCCTGCCTCAGCCTCTCAAAGTGTTGGGATTGTAGGCATGAGTTACCACTCCTGGCCACTTTCATAATTTTTAGTGTGGATCTCTTTGTTTTCATCTTATTTTGAGTTTGTTGAGATTTTTGGATGTATAATTTTTTTTTTAATCAAATTTTGGAAGTTTTCAGCACTGGACTTTCAAATGTAGTTTCTGTCTCCCTTTCTCTTCTCCTTCTGGTTGTTCATACATATGTGCATTTAATGGTGTCCCACATTTTTTTTAGGCTGTTCTTTAGGTTGTATAATCTAAGAAAAAAACTGTCCTTTAGGTTATATAATCTGTATTGATCTCTTCTTAAGTTTGCTAATTTTTTTCTTCTCCCAATTCAATCAGCTTTGAGTGTTTTAAATAAAATTTAAACTCTAGATTTTCCATTTGTTTGAGGTCTTTGTCTCCTGAGTCCAACATCTGGGCACTCTCCAAGACAGTTTCTCTTCCTGTTCCTTTTTCCTGTGTGTGTTCTTTATTTTTTAATTTTTTGTTGAATACCTATTTTAGGTAATATAGCCCGTCTGGATAATGATTCTTTTTCTCCTTATATGTCTTACTATTGTTTGTTTGGTCATTTATTTGCTTAATCACTTTGCCAGACTGATTTTCTGAAGTCTATTTTTCCAATGGTATACACCCTCAGATGGCCCTGCTCAAACAAATGTAGGACCCACTTTCCCCCCACTATTGCCCCATTTTTTTTAGCTTTACCTCCTAGGATTGCCACACCTTGGGGCCACATAAACCACTTATTGTACTTAACCTTTTAGCCAGTTATATTTTCACCCTTTCCTTTTGGAGGTGATTGTTGCTTAGAGACTATTTTCCAAGGATATCAGAGGTTATTTTCGAGTCATTTCTTAGAGGGTGTACAATTGAGCTTGTACACAGTCTTTTGACCATTAGGTATGAATGTGATTTTGCTTTGAAATCTGACTTTTGAGGAATTGCCCCTGGGTCAGAGTAACTAATTTTTCAGCCAGTTTTTGATCAGAGGTTGTACTGTAGCCCCTTGAGCTTTATTGATTGATGCATTTGTATTTGGCTTGGGGAGTGCTTTTAGGTAGGTCACAAATCCTGATACAATTTCTCCCCATTGAGTGCTGCCTAGTTCATGTGCACAACATTCTACAACCCCAGGGATGAGTGTGATCCCAGGAGGGCCCTTCTTGCTGTCTTTCTCTCGTTCACTCTTTTAATCTTCTGGCTGTTCAGTTGTTGTACTTGTTTCTCCTTGTAACTATCATTCTTGTCCTAATTGCTAACAAGTCTCCATTCGGTTTTTTCCCTCTGACTTTACTTAAATTGTAGTGAGTACACTGGAAAATAGACTTCAGGTACTCTTTATTAGTTTTCTTTTTTTTTCTTATTTGTTTTTGTTTGACAAATCATAATTGTATATGTTTGCAGAGTACAGTGTGATGTTTTCACACACACGCACACACACAAATTGTGAATTCTCCATTATTTTTGACAACACCCTTAAGCATGAACTCTAAGCCCGTTAAAAAGCAAAGTCTGTCCTCTCAAGTAGAACTGCTGAATTCTTTGGTTCTTACAGTCCCCTTAAGTGTACACCCTCTGCCCTGCTGCTCTGGAACTGGGGATGGGATGAATAGCCTTCTTCTGAAGAGATACTCTTGCTCTACAACAGGGTATTGAGAGAAGGGAAGGATATGATAGCTTCTTGTTTTTTCAGTTTGTTTCTCATAATATGGAACTTTCCACTCTACTAAAAGCTGGGGCAGGGATGATAGGGCCCTAATATTCTTGACTTTTTGTGAGGATGGGGATCTGAATGGGAGCTACCAGGTCTGAGTTGGATCAGAGACACTGGCAGCCTGGCCCTCATAGGATGAAACTGTAGTCCTAGACTAGAAGCTGAGTTGGAGGGAGCCCTCATCTTCTTGGCCATGCCATCTAGAGTGGACCATTTGTCATAGGGAGCTGTTGGTGTGGGGATGCTGGGAGCAAGTTGTGGCTTAAATGCTACAGACTCTTAGTGTCATTATTGAGATTTAGTAGATTTACTTGGGTAAATTTTTTTTCTGTATGTCGGTAGGACAATTCCAGAGACAACTTGACTGTTTTTCACCTGTGAAATGGTTACTTCTCTGGGGAGATCTCCCATTCTGGATGTTTCACTCCCTTTCTTTTTTTTTTTTAAAATAAAAATTATCATATTTTAAAGTTTTATGGGCTGGTTAAATAATGATTTCTATTCACTGTCCGCTCTTTGGAAGTTACTGAGGTATTTGAGGCCTCTTTTGCATATTTTCCCCAAATTTTGCCATATAGAATGTTACTGTTTCGGTGTGCTCTAATCTTTTTTAAATTTTTTTGATCATTTGCAGGAAAAAATGCATGTAAAATTCTTCCATTGTAACTGGTACTTAGAAATACTTTTATTCAGTGTGTCTAGATAGGTTTTGTTGTTATTTGGGATTTTACTTTTTAGAGATATAAAATGATGTTTGTAATTCAGTTGAGTCTGAATCCTAGTTTTTCTTTTTTCTTTTTTCTTTTTTTTTTGAGATGGAGTTTCTCTCTTGTTGCCCAGGCTAGAGTGCAGTAGCATGATCTCGGCTCACTGTAACTTCCACCTGCCTGGTTCAAGCGATTCTCCTGCCTCAGCCTCCTGAGTAGCTGGGATTACAGGCACCCACCACCATGGTCGGCTAATTTTTTTTTTTTTTGTAATTTTAGTAGAGATGGGGTTTCACCATTTTGGCCAGGCTGGTCTCGAACTCCTGACTGTAGGTGATCCACCTGCCTTGGCTTCCCAAAGTGCTGGGATTACAGGTGTGAGCCACCATGCCCAGCGAATTCTAGTTTTTCAATAGAGGGGTTGAAATCATGTACCTAGTTAGATAATTAGTTTTTTTTTTTTTGTTTTGTTTTTTTGTTTTACTATGTCCTTGTAAATATTGTTGCATGGTGTTATTTGGCACCACAGTGCAGAGTGAATGAAACCATGTGGTTGTACTGAAGTTGGGCTAGGTTATACTTTATTACTATTTATAAATTAGTTTCTTTTTTGACATGTATCACCTGATCATATGTAGTTAGACATAACTTTTTATATCCTCTACTTGCAGTCTGCTGATTTTATTAATTATACACTGATACTTACAGATTGTTGTTTTTGCAATTCAGTCTTCTGTCACATGACCAGTCATGATTTTGAGCTGTGAAAAGTTAATATTGCCTGTTATTTGCACATGGGAAATGGAAGATGTCAGTCAAAGTTTCTGGGAGTGTTCATTGACTTTGTATCTCTTGGGCATTTCTGACCTACTTAGGTAAAGTATCTTCTTTTGTAGCCTACATATATCAGCTTGGTGGGGCTGAATGACAGGATTCCTCACAGACAGTTGAAATAAATGACCTAAACCTTGCTCATTCATGTAGGGCTGTTCTTTGTCTCTTAGGTCCCAACACCCTATTTCAAACTGTCTTAGATACGATTACTTCCTGCAGAGGGGAAAGATAAACATTGTTTTTACACCCTTGGTACAAGAATCAGTTTTGATGACAAGGTGTTGGGAAGAAGAGGTGTGGTAGATTGTGTCCTGGCCCGTGGCCTCGGTGCCTGGGAAGAGTCTTCCTGTCTTGCAAAGTTTGTGAGACTGATGAAGATAATGCCTTTGTGAATTTTTTTAATAGGACTATTTGTATGTCTTTGTTTATATTTTTCTGTTTGTATTATATGCAAAAATTAGATTCTTGTCCAAAATGAATTCATATTTTGAGTTAAGGTAGGTTAGTTAGTATACCTGATCTTTATTTCTGAAGATAATTGTAAAATTCTGATTCATGTTAAGAACATGTATGATTTTTGTCTTTTTTTTTTTTTTTTTTTTACCCCAAGACTTGCTACATTTGTGATGAACAAGGAAGAGAAAGCAAAGCAGCCACTGGTGCTTGCATGACATGTAATAAACATGGATGTCGACAGGCTTTCCATGTAACATGGTAAGGATGTTTCCATTGTTGCACAGAACTGAACTTGGCAAATACCTTGCATAACAATCATAAGTTAAAGACTTAGATACTCAAATATTAATTATGGTAAACTTTATTGGTGTAGTTTCTCTGTTAACATTTACTTATTTGTAATAAAGATAATTCTAATAACCAAATGTATTTACCAGAGTGATTTTGCAGTAAGTGGACCCTGGTTCTGATGTCTTATTCTGTGTAAGCTTCAGTTTCATCTTATTTTAAATTTTGGTATTGATTACCTATCCTTCAGTTTGTTATTATGATTAAATGAGCTAATCTAGGTAAGCTTAGTGCAGTGTCTGAATACAAGGATTCAGTGAATGATAGTACCTCCTTACCTTCTGTGTCTCAAGTGAGAAGTAGTGTAACCATTGTCATTCTCAATATTACAATGGCAACTTCTCAAAAATTTACTTAAGATATTCTTTCATGCTGGGTGCAGTGGCCCACACCTGTAATTCCAGCACTTTGGGAGGCTGAGGCAGGTGGATCACCTGAGGTCAGGAGGTCCAGACCAGCCTGGCCAACATGGCAAAACCCTGTCTCTACTAAAAGTACAAAAGTTAGCCAGATGTGGTGGCAGGTGCCTGTAATCCCAGCTACTCAGGAAGCTGAGGCAAGAGAATCGCTTGAACCCAGGAGGTGGAATTTGCAGTGAACCAAGATTGCACCATTGCACTCCAGCCTGGAGACAACCAAGACTCTGTCTCAAAAAAAAAAAAAAAAAAGAAAAAAAAATATATCCTTTCAGCAACAAAATTTCAAGGGCAAAAATAATTTACAACAATATATTTTACATAATAGGTAACAGTTCCAAATAAAAAGGTCAGGAATAATCTGTGCACTTACTAATTTTAAGAATCAGTCTGTGCCTCACTGCTAGTGTAGGTACATGCTCATTTCCTGAGTTTTTAGTGTTTGATTATATGAAATCTGTTTTATACTACTATTGTGAAATGGAAAACGGTTTTTGACTTTTATAAATTCTCGTAATGACTCTACCAAATTTCTCAAAGATGAAAGTAGTTTTTGGGGTATGAGATCTGTATACTAATATAATTTTGGAATGTTAAAAGTGTGAAAGGTCAAATTGAAAAGATGATGATTAGAAACTTCAGCGTTTTGTTTTCAAAAATGAATATTCCAGGCACGGTGGCTTTTGCCTGTAATCCCAGCACTTTGGGAGACCGAGGTGGGCAGATTGCCTGAGCTCAGGAGTTCAGAGCCACCCTGGGCAACATGGTGAAACCCCATCTCTACTAAAAATACAAAAAAATTAGCCAGGTGTGGTAAAGCGCTCCTATAATCCCAGCTACTTGGGAGGCTGAGGTGGGAGAATTGCTTGAGCCTGGGAGGCTGAGGTTGCAGTGAGCTGAGATCGTGCCACTGTACAGAATGAGACTCCATCTCAAAAAAAGAAAAAAAAAGAAAAAAAGAATATTAGCTGGGTGCAGTGGCTAGCCTGTAGTCCCAGCACTTTAGGAGGCCAAGGTGGGAGGGTTGCTTGAGCCCAGGAGTTAAAGAGCAGCCTGGACAACATAGCAAGACACCTCATCTCTACGAAAAATAAAAACAAAATTAGCCAGGTGTGATGGTGTACTCCTGTAGTCACAGCTATTTGGGAGGCTGAGGTGGGAGGATTGTCTGAGCCCAGGAGGTCAAGGCTGCAGTGAGCTTTCATTGCAGCACTGCACTCCAGCCTGGGTGACAGAACGAAACCCTGTCTCCGAAAAAATAAAATTGTGATATTAGGTTTCATTTTCATTTCTTCCATTGCTTTTGACTGAAAAGCAGAATTTATGTTTATCTTGCTTATTGTGCTGTGACTTAAAGCACTTAGAGTCTTGAGTGAATGCATGTTTTCCTTGTAATGTTATGTAATCTGCATCCATGGGCTAAATACCATCACTTTAGCCCTTTAGAGGCATGGCCTTTCCGTTTGTACCTGTGACAGATTGAAAAAATAAAACAGGCCGGGCGCGGTGGCTCACGCCTGTAATCCCTGCACTTTGGGAGGCCGAGGCGGGCGGATCACGAGGTCAGGAGATCGAGACCATCCTGGCTAACACGGTGAAACCCCGTCTCTACTAAAACACAAAAAATTAGCCGGGCGCGGTGGCGGGCGCCTGTAGTCCCAGCTACTTGGGAGGCTGAGGCAGGAGAATGGCGCGGACCCGGGAGGCGGAGCTTGCAGTGAGCCGAGATCGCGCCACTGCACTCCAGCCTGGGCGACAGAGTGAAGACTCCGCCTCAAAAAAAAAAAAAAAAAAGAAAAAATAAAACAAAGTGTTAACTGATGGGGTGGAATTGAGGGGGAAGAGAATGGATCTTAAACTTAATGTCTGTTTGGAGACATAAAACATGTATACATCTTCATCCTAATAGAGATGTATGAAGAGTTTGTTTTAAGCCATAAACATAACTTTAAAAAAAGATCAGTTGCAGGTTGGGATGAAATATACTTGGTTACAGCTAGAATAAAGCTTTTTTATTTTCTCATTTTTTTTTCTTAGGAGTTATATTTTCTCAGAACATGAATGATTGGAAGTAAATTTTATTTGCTTATATATATACAGGTACTGTGATTTTAGAATATCAATAATGTACTTGGCTTTTATTTTCAGCGCTCAGTTTGCCGGACTGCTTTGTGAAGAAGAAGGTAATGGTGCCGATAATGTCCAATACTGTGGCTACTGTAAATACCATTTTAGTAAGCTGGTAAGAATTTGTCTTGGATTTAATGAAGTTATTATAATTAGTGTTGACAATAGAATGACACTTTTATTAAAAAAAGCATGTAACAGTTCCTTTGTCCTTGAGTTTTTGGCTTGAGATTGTGTTTAGCATGTTCTTTATTGGAAGTAAAAAGATCTATTAATAGTAATGTTAAAAGATTTTGCTTGTTTCAGTGTATTTGTAAAGGTGAATATTCTTAAATACTCTCATTTAGAATAAATATTAATATTAGGCCGGGTGTTGTGGCTCACACCTGTAATCCCAGCCCTTTGGGAGGCAGAGGCGGGCGGATCACCTGAGGTTGGGAATTGGAGACCAGCCTGACCAGCATGGAGAAACGTCGTCTCTACTAAAAATACAAAATTAGCGGGGTGTGCTGGTGCATGCCTGTAATCCCAGCTACTTGGGACTCTGAGGCAGGAGAATTGCTTGAACCCGGGAGGTGGAGGTTCCAGTGAGCAGAGATCGTGTCATTGCACTCCAGCCTGGGCAACAAGATTGAAACTCCGTCTCAAAAAAAAAAAAAAAGAATATATATTAATATTGATAGTGAATGTTGGTGTACATTTAGTGAAAAAAATTAATCTGTAGGAAACTGTTCATATTTTTAACACCTTTAGTTAATTGGATTTTTGGCACCAATTATACATTTTGTGATTATCGCTTTGTTTCTCATTTTCTGCTTGATTACCATTACCCATTTACTTATTTTCATTTTTATTTACTGGGAAATAGTAAAACTGAAGTAAGGCTCTTTTGTAACTTGCTTAAAAACCTTCAGAAAAATTTATTTAAATACAACTTTGGGAATTCTTTACATTTGGTCACTGTTTGGTGTCACACAGGATCATGGTGATTGAGTTAGTAATATTTGATTGGGTGTTACATATTTGTATCCATGTTCCTTTGAAGGGTCAGTATGTCTGATGTCCCAAGTGTCTATTTCTCATTCTTTTTAGTGGTAGATATTAATACACTGAAGATTTAAGGCTTATTTTTCTTTTAGTTTCTGATTTTTAAATTATTATATTTCCCTTGTGAATGGTGCTATTTCTTTTGAAAATAAATACCACAAGGGGCTCCTGTCTTACGAAATGAGCAGCTTAGGCCTCTTAATATTTTGGTTTTTGTATATGAATTGCTTAAGAGTGTGTATCTGTATATCCTTTGATGCTGAATGCTTTGATTTATTTTAATGACTAATAAAAATTTTGAGATTGTAAAATTGAAAATTTTTCTTCCTAGGTGTTACAAGCATAGTGAAATGTTCATTTTCTAAATGAGAGATGATATAAATAAAAAAATGGATTTTGAAGTTTGTGCAAATAGAATTTTCTTATTGCTCATTATAGACTTGATGTTATCCCATTTGATAGTTGGGAAAAATGTCTGTAATTAATAAGATTGTATAATCTTTACATTTGCATGGAATTTGAACTTTTTAATAGTCATTTTTATCTAGTTTACACCAATTAGATGTGGTACCACCAACTTTTAAACACTTCAAATAACTCTCACCTTCATACTTAATTATGCAATGGTACAAATGTTTTAAACAGAAATGTGTGATGCTTTTTAGTAATGCTTTGAAAAATGCATGAGTCTAATACTGACATTTCCTTTAATTTTTAAATTTTTTTCTTTATATGTTCTATCAAATATAATGTGCAGGGATTATTTATTGAACTGCAGAGATAAATTTTTAGAAAACTGTATACCTTAATACTGATGGTATAAGATTAAAAGTCTTCTTGCTTTTCCTAGTGGCATAAAGTAACACTTCAAATGTTTACTTTTCTATTCTAGTCTTGGCACCCTTTTTTAATATGGCATTTTCTCTTTTTGTTGAAACTTTTTATTTTTAAGCTGATGTTGAAAATATATAGTAGCTTATTTAAAAATAGATGATCTATTTTCACACATTTTAATTAATTTACAAAAATATGGCATTAATGTTTAGATTTTCTTTTATAATGCAATGGATAATATATGAATGGTGTCTAAACTGGATTATATAGATTGAAATAGACTTTAAAAAATTTCAGTAGACATTAAAAATACTTCATAGTTGAATTGGTTTAAGCCTAACACAAAGATTATTTTATATACATATACATATATGTATATATATTTTCTTTTTTAGAAAAAGAGCAAACGGGGATGTAATAGGTCATATGATCAAAGTTTAAGTGATTCTTCCTCTCACTCTCAGGATAAACATCATGAGAAAGAGAAAAAAGTAAGTGGATTTGTTGTTGCTAAATTTGTAGCACATCTACTTAATAGAATTTTTTTTTGCCTTTTTAGATAAAATACGTTCTTGATAGTTAAATGGAAACATTGAAATATAGAAACATTTTGACTAATGAGTATTTAATGAAAGGATAGGTTTAATGCCATATTTGTGAATATGGTTTTACCCATTGCAACTGAAAATTTAGATTATAGCTTTATTGAAAGCATGAGAGAGATTTCTTGCATGTGTTACTGTGGTCATCTTGTGAAATCTTTAGGTGACTTCAGCAATAATAGTTTGTTGCTATATATTATTAACTGATTACTTCACCTGTAAGTAATTATCAGCTTTTTTCCTTTATAATAGAACAATTTTGAAGTTCTATATATTCTTGGCTATTTTTTCTTTTTCAGTGGTGCTAATGGTTTGTTTTTTCCAGTGGCTAAATGTCATATCTTTTGTTTGAGAATATTTTGTCTTTTAATTAAAACACTAAAAGCTTGCCTAAATACTAATCTGTCTTTTTCTGACTTGCCTGTTTTCCTGCTTACATTTTTACTTGCTTTATAGGAAATACTTTTTAATAAACTAAAAAATAATACTGGAAAATCATTTGTACTTAATTTGTTCTTTAAGAACATATTGCCATTAGCTGAGCATGGTGGTGGATGCCTGTAGTACCAACTACCCAGGAGGCTGAGGCGAGAGGATCGCTTGAGTGGAGGCTATAGGGTGCTGGGATTGTGCCAGTGCATACCAGCTTGGGTGACAGAGTGAGACCCCTGTCTCTGTAAAAAAAAAAATCTATTATGAATTGTTTTTAAGGAAGTGAAGATAAAAAGGACATTGTCAATTGGAAAATAATATTTTTCTTAGAAAGTTGGTATATGCTAGTTTTGGAAATATTTCTGCAGACTGTATTTAAAATTTAGATCCTGTATCTTTTTCATACTTGTAGATATGATTTGGTAAATACCAACAAATAATTGTTTAAAAACATTTTGGGGTGGGCATGGTGGCCCAAGCCTGTAAGCCCAGCACTTTGGGAGGCTGAGGGAGGTGGAGGAGTTCGAGACCAGCCTGGCCAACGTGGTGAAACTGTGTCTCTACTAAAAATACGAAAAAAAAAAAAAATTATCCGGTCATGGTGGTGGTGGTTTGTAATCCCAGCTACTTGGGAGGCTGAGGCAGGAGAATCGCTTGAACCTCGGAGGCAGAGATTGCAGTGAGCTGAGATCATTTCTCTGCACTCCAGCCTGGGCGACGGAGCGAGACTATGTCTCAAAAGAAAAAAAAAAAAGAAAACAAACATTTTGGTTTGACTTTGTTTGTGCCTTTTTTTGAGTTAAACATTTAAAAAACTTATGTAGTTTTGAGAGTAAATTATCTATTATGAGTGAAATAATTATAACTTTAGGGTCATTGTTAGGCATTTATTTATTTGGAGACACAGTCCCACCCTGTCGCCCAGGCTGGAGTGCAGTGGTGTGATCTCAAGTTACCACAACCTCTGCCTCCTGGGTTCAAATGATTCTCGTGCCTCAGCCTCCCTAGTAGCTCTGTTGCCCAGGCTGGAGTGCAGTGGCGTGATCTCGCATTATTACAACCTCTGTCTCTCGGATTCAAGTGATTGTCATGCCTCATCCTCCCTAGTAGCTGGGATTACAGGCACATGCCACCATGCCTGGCTAATTTATTTGCATTTTTAGTAGAGATGGGGTTTCACTATGTTGTCCAGGCTGGTCTCCAACTCCTGGCCTCATGCGATCCGCCTGCCTTGGCCTCCCAAAGTGCTGGGATTACAGGCGTGAGCCACCGTGCCTGGTGACATACCTACATACATACATACATACATGCACATAAGCACACATACACATACATACACACACTTTTTTTTAGATCTCAAGCAGCAAGTAAACATATATATCTTGATTTCTTTTTGAAGTGGTTTTGTTATAAAGTGACGATAGTAGGAGCCTGTCTTGTTTATTGTTGATTAGATTGCTGATAAAAAATAGCGGGGTTGGTTTAATTAGCAGTGTTAGTAATAAGCACCATGAAAGTTTATTTAAGCTTTTTAAGCCATCCACTAGGGATTCTTACGCAGGACTCATTATAAACTGTGAAGGTCTATTAATGGTCTTCTGTTCTCCCATTTCATGCATATTATCTTGTTTAAAAAGCGCTTACTCTATGATTGTATTTAAGATATGCCCTGTCATGTTATTTGAAGGACAGTTATTAAATATGGTATTGTGTTGAGTGAGTGTAGTGCTGATGACTACATGTATAAATCTTTTTTTGCTCTGGGAATGAATTAAATTTTGTATTTTAAGAACTTTTTGTGGTCGTCGAGTGGGTGCTAGATTAAAAAACATTGGTTTAGTCAAACTTGTTTAGCTTTAATATTTAGAAGTATATAAATACTATTTGGAGTTTACTTTTGGCATATATAAGTTTAACATAACTTGATTTTTTTGCTGTCAAACTTGAATCTATTTTTACATTTTGTTTTTAACAACAGATTTACTGGTTGGCTATAAAGTAGGCACACTGTAAATGAAGTAAACATACTATAAGTTTATTGTTAGACATGCTTGCTTGGCTTGGGAATATTTGGGAAAGGACTTTAAAAATATAGGATGATTATAATGATATAAGTGATACTATAGTTAAAAGATTGAGTGTTACAGACTATCAGACTATCTTTTTATCCTTCTCTCCTTACCTCTTTTAAGCTTTTTTTTTTTCCCTCACTTAGGCTGGAGTGTCGCCTAGGCTGGAGTGCAGTGGTGCAATCTCGGCTCACTGCAACCTCCACCTCCCGGGTTCAAGCGATTCTCCTGCCTCAGCCTCCTGAGTAGCTGGGATTACAGGTGCACACTACCACACCCAGCTAATTTTTGTATTTTTTAGTAGATACGGGGTTTCACCATGTTGGTCAGGCTGGTCTCGAACTCCTGACCTCATGATCCACCCACCACAGCCTCCCAAAGTGCTGGGATTACAGGCGTGAGCCACTGCACCTAAATCATAAAAAAATTTAAGATTTTTTATGTTCAGTACAGTTGTCTTGAAAATATGCCCAGTATGTTTTTAGTGTTGCATTTGAAAGGTAATGCTCATAATCCAGTCAGACATTAGTATTTTTAAAACAGTTCCCAACTTGAAATGGTTTGAATTACGGTTTTTAGACTTTACAGTGGTATGAAAATAATACGCATTTATTGTGCTTCTTGATTTACCATGGAGTTATGTCAGGATAAACTTTTTGTAAGTTGAAAATACTGTGAGTTGAAAGCACATTTTTAACAGGAAATTTTCAACATATGATGGGTTTATTGGGAGTAGCTGCATTGTAAGGTGAGGAGCATCTGTGTTGTATATTATGAGCTAAATTTTGGTGATACTCTTCGTAAGATATACATTGAACCACTTTCTGAATTTTTATCTTTTATCTGCCTTCATTCTGGCACCTATTCTTTTTTTTTAAATTTACAATTTTAAGATTGTTTATTTATTTATTTGAGATGGAGTCTTGCTTTTGTCGCCCAGGCTGGAGTGCAGTGGCTTGATCTTGGCTCCCTGCAACCTCCGTCTCCCTGGTTCAAGCGATTCTCCTGCCTCAGCCTCCTGAGTAGCTGGGATTACAGGCCCCTGCCACCACGCCCGGCTAATTTTCTGTATTTTTAGTAGAGACGGGGTTTGGCCAGGCTGGTCTCGAACTCCTGACCTCAGGTGATCCACCCGCCTTGGCCTTCTAAAGTACTGGGATTACAGGTGTGAGCCACCATACCCTGCCAAGGATTTTTTTTTTTTTTTTTTGAGATGGAGTCTTGCCCAGTCGCCCAGGCTGGAGTACAGTGGCTCAATCTCAGCTCACTGCAAGCTCCGCCTCCCGGGTTCACACCATTCTCTTGTCTCAGCCTTCTGAGTAGCTGGGACTACAGGCGCCCGCCACCATGCCCAGCTAATTTTTTTTTTTTTTTTTTAGTAGAGACAGGGTTTCACCGTGTTAGCCAGGATGGTCTCGATCTGCTGACCTCGTGATCCCCCCTTCCCCCCTCTTTTTTTTTTTGAGACGGAGTCTCGCTCTATTGCCCAGGCTGGAGTGCAGTGGCGTGATCTTGGCTCACCGCAAGCTCCGCCTCCCGGATTTACGCCATTCTCCTGCCTCAGCCTCCTGGGTAGCTGGGACTATAGGCGCCCCCCACCACGCCCGGCTAATTTTTTTGTGTTTTTAGTAGAGACGGGGTTTCACTGTGTTAGCCAGGGTGGTCTTGATCTCCTGACCTCATGATTCGCCCGCCTCAGCCTCCCAAAGTGTTGGGATTACAGGCGTGAGCCACCGCGCCCAGCCAAGAATTTAATTTTTAAAAAGGAGGTGAGCCAGGGGTGCCTGCTGTGTTGGACGACCGCTTCTCTTCCCCCTCCCACCCCCGCCATCTCCACTGGTGCCACAAGGGAGATGGCAGAGGCAGGGAGGTTGAGTGTGATTCCACACCCCTGCCTCATGTACTGCCCATGGGGGTAAACGAGAGATGAGAGGCCCACAGGGCAAAAGAAGACCAGTTTCATTTTCCATGAATGTGGGTCCCTTTTCTGTCGTGCCTCAGGCCTGGTCCACCACATTGATCCTGGCATCTGTTTCTCTTTGTATATTTAAAAATACTATTTATTGAAGTATAAATAAGTGATATTGTTATTTTATATTTAATATTAAATACTGTGGTATCCAAATTATTTAAAAATGAAATAAACAACAACTTTTAACATAATTTCATATGGTTATAGGAAAAATTTAAAAATATATAGCCTTTGCTTTGCAGAGAAGTGCTGTGTGATTCAAGCTGTATTAGCACTGGTTAGGTACTACCTATAGTGCGAGCAAGGGGAGAAGAAAAGTTAATGGTGAAATATGGCTTTGAATAAGGAAGGGATACTTTGTTTTTTCTTGTTTCTTTCTTTTTTCTTTTTTTTTTGAGATGAAGTATTGCTCTGTGGCCCAGGCTGCAGTGCAGTGGCACTGCAATAGTTCTCTGCAGCCTTGATCTCTGGGGCTCAAGGGATCCTCCTCCCTCAGTCTCCTGAGTAGCTGGGACTACAAGCATGTGCCACCATGCCTGGCCAATTTTTTTTTTTTTTTTAATTTGTAGAGACGAGGTCTCCCTGTGTTACCTAGGCTGGTCTCTAATGCCTGCATAGAAGCCATCCTGCTTTGGCCTCCCAAAGTGCTGGGATTACAGGCGTGAGCCACCACCCAGGCTGATTTAAAGGATAGTTTCTGCAAAAATTGAAAATTTGGTATATATTTTAAAAGGAACCAGAGTATATATTTGAAATTAATTAAAGCCATGTCTGTCAGGGTTAAATTCAGTCACTAAGAGTTCAAATTGTGAATTATTATTTCAGTAGAATGCCTTCTAATATTTATTATGCCTGTTAATGTTAGTTGATATTGATTAGTAAAAGGGAAGCGTACTGTTGTTCTATAATTACACTTTTGACAACAATCATGTGGGTTTTTTCCTACACCAATTAATCACCCAATTCTCTGTGGACACCAAGTGGGTGTCCTACAATTCAGTTCTGATATTACCTAGACTTAGTGCAGATTCCATAGATACTGGGTCCCATGAGAGTGCCTCCATTTCAGTGGCCAGTTGCGAGTCCCAGATTGTCGTCTGTACTTTTGACCAACTGGTTATGAATTAGGGATTCCACACAACCTTTTCCTTAGATTAGGTAATTTGCTACAGTAGCTCACAGAACTCCAGAACACTATTTATTATTATGTATTGTGAAGGATACAGCTCAGGAACAGCTGGATGGAAGAGACACATAGGACAAGTTATGGGGAGGTAGGTAGAGCTTCCATGCCATCTCCAGGTGCTCCACCCACACAGCATCTCATTGTGTTCACTGACCAGGAACCTCTCAGAACTTCATTGTTAAGATTTTTTGTGGAGATTTCCCATTATGTAGGCACAATTTATTAAATGTTTGGTCATTGGTGATTTAATTCAACCTCCAGCCCTTCACCCCTCCACAGAGGTACTAGGGTAGGGCTTAAAGTTCCAAATCTCTGATCACATGGTTGGTTCCTCTGGTGACCAGCATCTATCCTCCAAGATTTACCTTATTAGTGTAAACTCAAGTGTGGTTGAAAGGGGCTTATGATCACTAGGGGAATTCAAAGAGTTTTACAAGCTCTGTGCCAGGAATCTGAGAATAAGACCAACTATTATAACAAAAAATGCTCTTACCACCCCATCACTCAGGACGTCAAAGGGTTTTTAGAAGTTCTGTGCCAGAAACTGGGGGCGGAGATCAAATACACACACAAAAACACACACACACGCACACACAAAATATATGTCACAACTGTAAAACAGAATTGTATTTTCCTTCAGTAACACAAGTGATACATAGAATGCACAGTTGATTTGACTAGTCAAAATCACTAGGAATGATCTTTAGTAAGGGAGTTATTGCTGTCAAAGGACTCTGTTTTTTCTAATTCTTTTTATACCTGTTAGAAAGTTTTAAAAGCACCAGCCTCACTTCTACCCCACTCAATTTTAAATCTTTTAGAAAGCCCTCTAAGAATTGTGAAGCTGTGTTTTCATGGAGAGTTTAAATGACTTGTTCAAAAGTCAATGATTTGCAGTAACTTATAGTGGTTAGAAGAAAATGGAGTTGTGTTGACTTTTAATCTATGGTTCTTTTTTTTTCTGAATAGATTTTTTAGTTTTATTGAAATCGTACATGAACAAGAAATTGAAAATAAAATCATATCAAAGAACAAATTGTCATGGCTTTTGATGTTTAAGCCAAACAAATTTTGTAGGGCAGATTTCAAAATGGCGTGAAGTTACAACAATTTAAAAACACAGTTAACCTACTTCTAAAAATGCAAAACACAATCATAGGTTATTTTCGGTACAAGAAAACTTAAATGTGTTTGCTTTAATTTCTTAAAACTACTAAGACATAGCACTAGCTTGTATTTTTATTTACAGCATACTCCATACTTCTACGTAATTTATCCTAGATCCAAAAAAATGAAACTCTTCAAAAAGCAAAGGTTCTGCAAAATCATGACTTAACAGTGTGCTCAGTTTGTTTTGAAGCTAAAATGAAGCCTGAAGTGATAAAAACATTATAACTCCCAGAATAAGAGAACTCTGTAAGCCTAATAATGTCCAAGAGCATTTATGAAAAGAGGAAAAATAAACGTACTTCAGTATATACACAATAGTGATGTATTCAGCCCAATACAAATGGCAGCAAATTGCTACTTAAAGATGAAATAGTTAAGCAAAAATTTTTTTGAAGAATGTAGATCTAGAGCCAGTCGTATCTTGCCATTATCATTTTCAAGCACTTACTTGTCTACTTCCACTGTTACCTATGAGTATCCTGATAAAATTCCTGGTTGTCATTATTGTAACCATAGTTACCAGAATAGTCACCACCTTGCTGAAGTGGCTGCTGAGCGATGGGTTGAGAGACCCAGTTCTGCTGGTTGGTCTGACGATGCTTGGAATCAGGTTGGTTGTAAGCATCTGCCTTCTCTTGCCTCCTACATTGCCCCAAGATCCGCGGGAACCACAGCCACGGCCTCTCTGCTTTTGTGCAGGACCCCCTCTGCCACCCCTAGAGCCTCTTGGTGGTCCCAAAGGTGCCCCCCTTTGTTAATAGCCAGCTCTACCTCTTGGAGGTGGTGCTGCCCTCCCCCTTGGTGGTGGTAGAGCACCCTGCCCTCCCCTTCCTCCTCTTTCTGTTACTGCATAGCCATCATCATAGCCGTAGTAGGGAGTTTTCATAACCTCCATGATAGTTGTGATAATAATAACCATAGTAATCTTCGTGCCATAGTGATCTGGAGGGTAGCCATATCCACCTCTCCCCCAACCTCTAATCGGAGGCAGCATGCGAGGAGGAGAATGTAGTGATAATCTTCATATGCAGTGCTTCTGGAGGCCTGTCTAGCAGCTTGGCACTCTTTCCTTTTCTTGTCTGGTGGCTTGGCTAAGACTATTTCAAGTTCTTCCCCTTCTATTTCTTTGCCATTCATTTCATCCATAGCCTTAACGACTGCTCCTCTGTCTTCAGAATGAACAAATGCATAATCTTTCAACTTATTTACTCTTTGAAGTTCTCCAAATTCAGAAAATGACTTTTCCAATATTTCGTCTGTGCCCAAATTTCTCACAAACAATACTTTTACCTTAGCTATGACTTCTGGATCTGGTTCTTCACAGGGTCAGTCCATTCAGCTGTAACTGCATTTCCCCATATTTTTACTTTTCCACTCATCAGCCGGCATCTGGCTTGTGATCCTTATATTCCAGGAAGCAGAACTCCCATTTCTTCTTTTTGTCATCAGGTTGATGATAGAGAATAACGTCCACCGAACCCTCTGTGACTTTACTGAATTCTTCCAGAATATTTTCTTTAGTGTTATTCTTCAGAATGGATCCAACAAAAAGTCTGTTGTTTGCCACAGAAATGCGCACTCCATGTTGTTTACCAAAGGGCGAATTTCATAGCTGTCACAGTTTCACAGCTTCCTGTGCAGCTTCCTTTCCACAGAAAGTGATAAATGCATACCCTCTATTCTGACCAGACAGTGGATCTATCATAAGACATAGATCCCAAATGGGACTGGCCTTCTCAAAAAGGGGCACCAACTCATTCTCATATAAATCTCTTGGTATTTTACCTATAAATACCTTTGTTCCAATTCCAGGTTGCACGCCAGAGTACACACTGTTTGATGGAGGCCCACCATACTTCCTGTGTCCTGTGGTTACATTCAGAGTATAACCAGTTCTCTCAAGCAAGGCGTTGATCTTTGCTTCATCAGGTCCCTTTGTGGACTCTTGCACCTAGCTCCCCTGTTTCTCTCTCTGCCTATAGGTCTTCATAACTCCACATAAAAATGCACTTTTTTTCTAAACATGTGATAAGTCACTTTCCTTGAACTGCTGTAGTACAGACAGAGCTCCTTCATTAAATTCCCTGAGAGCATCAATTGCTCTTTCATCAAGATCGATACAAGCTATCAATCCAGGGCAGAGCTGGGGCAGATGTCTAGGCCTGTGAGAATCAGCACAAGGCACTTTGAAAATTACTAGAAATCACATGTGCATGCTACCCTCCAAGTCTATGATTCTTATGTTTACATGGCAAAGAAGCTGAAGGGGAAACAGGTACACATGTGCAGAATGGGAGACCAAACATGAGAGGCAGCCTTCTAATCTATTCCTGCAAGAATCAACCCAGCCTCACGAAAGCTGCATTAATACATTCATGAGGATAGTCCCGTAACCCAAATGCCTCTTAAAGGCCCCATCAGCTCTCAATACTATCACATTGGCAAATTTCAACGTGAGTTTTGGCAGGAACACACCACACTTAAACCACAGAATAGGATTACTCGTCTCTTTGAAGAGAGCTAGACTACTTTCTTCTGTGGCCCTCAAAGGAATAAAACTCTCAGTCAAATCATTGGAATGACTTTTCTATGTCTTTGTAAAAGTTTTCTAGCATTGAGAGTTACCTGGTACCTCCGTCCTTTTTGTTTACTTTCCTTTTGGAATCTTGCGCTCAAGTTGAACCTTTCAGAGTCTATTTATGTGAAGAGTTAAGAGAGGACAGGTCTTTTCAGGAACATCAGTTTAGAATGTGAGGGTAGGTTGGGTGAGACTGAAGAGTGTGGTAAGATGAGACTAGCTAAGAAGAGGCCAGTTTATGAAGAATTTATAAGGAGTTTTAGACTTCATTCTTGGGCGTTGAGCCAGGCAGCCAGTAGGATTAATTTTTTTTTTAACTTTTCATTTTTCAATAATTTCAAAGTTAAAGTTGCAAAAATACTACAAATAATAATGCTATACTACTCACTCATTCCAAAAATGTGAACATTTTACCATATTAATGTTACCATGTCCTTCCCTCTACCCTCTTTTGCTGGCTCTCTTTCTCCTCTACTCTCTATAGAATCTTTCTGAACCATTGCAGGGTAAATTACAAATACAATGCCTCTTTAACCCAAGTACTGTAATGTATAGTTTTAAAGGGAATTTCGTAAACAAAGTATAGTGATCAAAATCAATAAATTAATATTGTTACAGATTATTATCTAATCTACAGATCATATTCAGATTGCACCCGCTGATGTCATCTACACCAAAGGGGGAAACCTTTTACTCTTCCAGGTCCAGGATGCAATCCAATCACAAGTTGCATTTAGCTGTCATGTCTATTCAGTATTTCCCAGTTTGGAATATGTCCTCATTCATTGTTTTTTATGACCTTGACATCTCTTAAAGTCCTATTTCAGATTATCTGAGGTATTGCTTTCTGTCTTTCTTAGGTCTTAACAAAGGAGTTTACAGCCACACTCTTGTTTTAATCTTCATACAGCTGTTTTCTAACAGTGGCCGAGATTTTCTCTGGGAGCCATTCTTTGATTTTAGCATTGTTTGCTATCTGGAGAGACTGGGAATTTTTAAAACCAGCAAGGCTTGGTTCTTTTTTGGTCAATAGTCTTTCCATTAGCTTATTTCTGTACTCCTGCTTTTTACTATAAACAGTAAGAAGGAGTTAGACTGCATCTCCCACAGAATACCTAGAAATCTCCATGTTAAATTATGCAACTCGTTAAATACATTTTCTATTTTTCATGTTAACACAGTCCATGTTGTGCCTAAACTTTCAGTTACTAATTATGAAGTATTCAGCTTCTTCCAATTTTCAGTTACCTTTTTTTCACTTTCATTTAAAGCCCTTAGTAGCAGCCTCCTGAGGATCATGAGGTTTCTAGTGACAGTGTCTTCATTGCTCATCAAGCTTTCGCTGATACTCTACTGTAAGTCCTGTCAGCTTCTGTCCTACTACCTGATTCCAAGCAGCGCCTGCATTTTCAGGTTTTATTGTATGGGAACAGCCCTCTCCTGGTAACATATACCCAGGAGTAATCTGTAAATCTGTGTTGTTAGTTAACTATTGTAGCACAGTACTTTACCCTAAAATATACTGGCTTAAAACTGCAATAAACATTTATAGTCTCATAGCTTCTGTGGGTCAGGAATTTGGATTTGGATTTAGTGGGTGTTTCTGCCCCAGAGTCTATTATCAGATTGCCTTCACATTGTTGGCTTGGATTATAGTCATTTAAAGGCCAGACTAAAGTTGAAGGATACTCTCATTTTTTTTTTTGTTTTTTTGTTTTTTTGTTTTTTTTTTTTGAGACGGAGTCTAGCTCTGTCACCCAGGCTGGAATGCAGGGGTGCAATCTTGGCTCAGACTCACTACAGTCTCCACCTCCCAGGTTCAAGCAATTCTCCTGCCTCAGCCTCCTAAATAGCTGGGATTACAGGCTTTCACCACGACACCCAGCTAATTTTTGTATCTTTTAGTAGAGATGGGGTTTCGCCATGTTGGCCAGGCTGGTTTTGAACACCTGACCTCAGGTGATCTGCCTGCCTTGGCCTCCCAAAGTGCTGGGATTACAGGCGTGAGCCACTGTGCCCTGCCCTTTTTTTTTTTTTTTTGAACATGAAGTCTTGCTGTATCTCCCAGGCTGGAGTGAGGTGACATGATCTTGGCTTACTGTAACCTTCGCTCCCAAGTTCAAGCGATTCTCCTGCCTCAGCCTCCCCATTAGCTGGGACTACAGGTGTGCACCATCATGCCCGGCTAAATTTTGTATTTTTAGTGGAGATGGGGTTTCACCATGTTGGCCAGGCTGGTCTTCAACTCCTGACCCCAGGTGATTGCCCAGCTTGGCCTCCCAAAGTGCTGGGATTACAGGAGCTACCACACCCAGCTGCTGGAGGATATTCTCTAAGATGACTTATTCACATGATTGACGATTTGGTGGCTGCCTGTTTTTTTGCTGCATGAATTGTTTCTTAGGGACTTTTGAGTGCCATGTGACATGGCACCTAACTTTTCCCATAGTGACTGATCTAAGAGCAAGGCAAAAGCTGCCATGTGTTTTATGGCCTGGCCTCAGAAGTCACACAGTATCATTTTCTTTTTCTGGCTGAATGTGTTTTTATTTAGTTTTTTAAAAAGGTTTTTTTGAAGTAAGAATATATAACATAACATTTGCCATTTTAACCACTTGGATTTAACAAAAAAAATACTGTTATTTTTACTCTCTATTGGATGCATAGGTAAACCTGTTCAGTATGGGTAGGCACTGCATAGGTGCAAAGATCATTGGGGGCATGGAGGCTGTCTACCACACCCTGAGATTTGGGCACATATCCTGTTTCTTATTAAATTTTTACCCACAAGTTTTAGCATTCACTGATGAGTCTAGCCTGAAATAAATAATAGCTGACAAAAGGTAATTTTCTAATTGTATCATTCTCAGTAGCGGGGAGGGGTGGAGTCTACAGAGGAAATAAAAGAGTAGTTTGAGTAGTAGAAGGATAAATGTTATGTCCTTTGGTTTTAGCACAAAGGAAGTCGTTGAAGAGGAGTTTCAATGTAGAGTTTCAGTATATTTATTGGTAGATAAAGTGGGTGTGAGGAAGTACAGATAGTGAGAGTACTTAACTTTTAAGAATCTCAGATTTGCTGGGCTTGCATCTGTAGTCCCAGCTGCTGGAGGGCTGATGTGGGAGTATCTCTTGAGCCCAGGAGTTAAAGGCTGCAGTGAGCTATGATCATGCCATTGCATTCCAGCCTGGACAACAGAGTAAGACCTCATCTCTTAAAACAAAAAATTAAAAAGAATCTCAGATTTGAAGACAAAAGGAGTAGGCAGGAAAAATAATACTGTGTCGTCTTCTGTTTTGGTGGGGAAGAAAGAAGAGAAGCATGTAGGTGAATAACTAGGTCACCTGGATAATAGAGCAAAGAAAAGTAGATGTGGGTAGAACCCTATCAGAGATACTGCTAGGCAGGTAGGGTATACAAATAAGGAGGCCAAGTGTGTTATTTTCAAAAGTGTTTAAAATAATGGATCATGAGATTGAGGTGGGATAATAGATGTAGTGGAACTAGGGAAGGGCTGGAACATAGAGTTGTAGGAGATGTTGGAGCATGGGCCTAGAGGACTCAGTGAGGTTCAAGAATAAGTATAGTAAGAGTGTGAATTAATTGCAGGGTTATGAAGAAAGAGTAGATCATTGTGATTTAATGATCCTTAAACGATTGGGATATGTTGAGTGATGGCAGCTTCCAGTTGTTGGAAGACAGTTCTCCATGGTTCTCACATTTATACACATTTCGTGAGTGTCAGCCCTGACTGCTTTTGTTCAAGGTTGTTTACATAGCAAGCAAACAGCCTTGGAAAATGGAGGCGCTGTCATTCAAATTTCTCTTGTAATTCAGTCCACTGTGTGTATACATGTCATCTGGCCCCAGGTCACCCTGTCAGAAGGGTGAATTTAGGCAAATGCTAACAGTCTGGCTTTTGCTATTGCCATGAGTATTAAAGTCCTCTGTGTCCAATGCAGGAGTCTTGTGTCATCTTCTGCCTACATTCATTAAACTGTGGTAGACTAACTTGTCACTTTACAAGTAGAGTAAGATAAGTCCAAGACAAGTAACTTGTCACTTTACAAGTACAGTAAGACTCTTTATAGTTTTTGACACTGAAATGTGGTTTTAGGCATAGTGAAGAAGAGTCTGAATGAAAGCTGTTGAAATTGAGAGTATTTGAGGACTTTGTGAGTTGTTCATACAGTTGGCCTTAACTCGCTGGCACACCCACTGTTGTGGTCCAGGGGTGTCGGGATACTGTGGTTGAGGGTCTTACCAAGATCACATGCAGTAGGAAAGAGTTACCTAAAGAAAAGTAATGGGCAGACAAAAAGAAGAGCTAAAGAGATACCTATTAATAAATGATAGAGCTGGGATTTAAAAATGAACTATGTCTGATTACAAAGTCCGTGGATTTTTTTTTTTTTTAAATACGTCTTTCTGCCTTTGCTTGGAGGCTGTATTAGTCCATTCTCACACTGCTGTAAAGAACTACCCTGAGAATGAGTAATTCAGGAAGAAAAGAGGTTTAACTGACCCACAATTCTGCAGGCTGTACAGGAAGCATGGCCAGGAGGCCTCAGGAAACTTAAAATCATGTCAGAAGGCAAAGGGGAAATAAACACATCTTTACCATGGTGGAAAAGGAGAGAGAAAATGAAGAGGGAAAGTTTGAAAGTGCTACATACTTTCAAACAACTAGATCTGGTGAGAACTCTTATCAGGAGAACAGCAAGGGGGAAGTCTGCCCCCATTATTCAATCACCCCACCATCAGGTCCCTCCCCCGACACTTGCAGATTACAGTTCAACATGAGATTTAGGTGAGGACACAGAGCCAAACGATATCAGAGGTAATAATAATCATATCCCCTTTGAAAGATAAATCTATATTACAACTTCAAGGGTGTTTTTTTGTTTGTTTGTTTTAGTACAATAGTGAAGTTTTCACATGTTCTCAAAAGAATGCTAATACAGAGTATGCCTTATCAATCCTCTGTTCTGTTCCAGGAAGTTATTATTTAACTGAGTAGTATTTGGGAGAAGAAATTTTAAAGACCTCCTTGCTTAGAAGGGATAAATAACTTGTTAAAAGAAGATAAAAAGTGAAAGTAGATGTGAATAGCCTTTTTGAAATGTAGCTTGAATTCAGATGTTGAAGACAAACAGTAATAGTTTGCATCAATTAAATGGCATGTCCATGAAATAGAATTTTATGACTGAATTGGCTGAGGATTAACTATATTTAATAGAGTTATTTTTTGCAACTTGGAAGGCTGAGATGTAATGCAAAGACTCAGGTCTAATTCATTTAGGTGTTTAGAATTATATTCCAGCTATCTAATTATAGCATCATGGAGATGAAGTAATGATAGCCGGTTGTTTTCCATTAATAGTATAAACTTTTAAAATGTATTTATCACCTGTGGCATTTCCATTTCTAGTTTTCATTTCCAGTTTTATAGATAAAGAATAGGGACATGAAAGTTTAATTAGATTTGATAGATGTTTACAAAGCGTCTACTGAATTCAAGACACCATGCTTAATTCTTGGGAAAACAGAATTTAAAAATCTGGAGAGTCACAATCAATATTGAACAGTTTGTTTAAAGTTTTGTATTTTGGGGGCATAACACCAGTAGAATCCAGTTTATTTTTAAAAACTTTTCTGCTCCTTTCTATGGCTTCTCTTGTTTATTTTTTCAGAAATGTAGCTATAAGCAGTGAGAGTGTTGATAGTCGATAGGTCTGATTTATCTGAAAAGCCATTTAACTGTGGTATATAATCTAATCTGCTACTGATTGTAGGATGCACCTTCATTTTATGTGCCACTAAGAAAGAAAAAAATCATGCCAAGTAAACTATGACACAGCAATATTATAATACATAACCTGATTTTAGAGATTTATTTAAATATATAAATATCTTAGGATCTATTAAATATGGCATGTCAGAGAACTTAGAGAGAGTTCCTTTTAAGTCTTTCAGGCGTTGCATATAAAGTTAAAAGATGTGTATATGATTGTTTATCACTATAGTAGCTCACATTTAGAAATCATGTAAATTGCCTATAACAGATGAATAAATTATGGCATATCTGTAAAATGGGGCATTATGTTATGTCTCAGTTTCTTAATCTGCATCAAGTTGATTTTAGTGCTTACCTCATAGAGTTGTTAAAATTAAAGTAGTTAGTACATGTAAAATGTCCTGGCACATATTAACTGAAAACCTGATTGTTTAGACAGAAAACACAGGAGCATCTTAGTATTAACCAACATTATTATTGTAACACTTATGATTTAAAATCATGATTTAGAAGACTAGTGAACTGCAAAGATGTTTTTAATATAAGTGAAAGATACACAGTATATTCCCAATTTGGTTAGGAGATTTTTAGGCCAGGCATGGTGGCTCATGCATGTAATCCCAGCTGTTTGGGAGGCCAAGGCGGGTCTAAGAGTTGGAGACCAGCCTGGGCAACATGCGAGAAGCTATGTCTACAAAAAATACAAAAATTAGCTGGGCGTGGTGGCATGTACTTGTAGTAGTCCCTGCTACTTAGGAGGCTTAGGTGGGAGGATTGCTTGAGCCCAGGAAGTCGAGGCTGCAAAAGCTGAGTGAGATTGTGCCACTGCCCTCCAGCCTGGATGACAGAGACCGTGTCTCAAAAAATTATTATGGATTTATTTGAGAATTAGTTTTTCACATTGTGACACTTTTTCTCTACACAGTTAGGCATGTTATCACCTAAGAAGTTGATTCTACATAGCCACAATGTAATTATCTTAGGAAATTTAACATTAATACTGTTAACATATAATCCATATCCAAGCATTTCGTTGTTCGGGTAATGTCCTAATTGGTAGCCAGTTTAAGAAGAAATTGATGCAGGAGTCAGATATCAAACGTTGCATTTAGTTGTTGTCTCTTTAGTCTCCTTTAATCTAAAATAGTCCCAGCACTTTGGGAAGCCGAGGTGAGTGGATCACTTGAGGTCAGGAGTTTGAGACCAGCCTGGTCAATATGGAGAAACCCCATCTCTACTAAAAATACAAAAATTAGCCGAGTTACTTGACTCATGCCTGTAATCCCAGCTACTTGGGAGGCTAAGGTAGGAGAATTACTTGAACCCAGGAGGCAGAGGTTTCAGTGAGCCGAGATCACACCACTGCAGTCCAGCCTGGGTGACACAGTGAGACTCAGTCTCAGAAAATAAAATAGTTACCAGGATTTTCTGCCTTTCATGACAGTGACATTTTCTTTTTAGACTAGTTGTTTTGCAGAATGTTCCTCAACTGGGATTTGTCTGATTTGTTTCCTCCTGAAAAGATTCGTGTTAAGCATATTTGATGGAAATATCACATTGATGATGTCTTGTTCTCAGTGTATTATATCAAGGGACACATGATATTATTTTATCCCATCATCCGTGGCACTAAGTTTGATCACTTGGTTAAGGTGTTGTCTGTCAGATCTACTGTGAAGCTTTCGTTTCCCTGTGAAATGTTACTTCAGGCTTTGAAATGTCTGTTCCCCGGTAGTCTTTCATGCAGTGTGTTTGATATATCCGTTGATGATCTTTGCCTGAATCTGTTATAACTATGGTGGTAATAATGTGATGATTTTCTGTTTCTATCAATGCTTCCATATTTATTTCTTGGCATGCTTTGATTATGAAGAACTTCATCTGTCCATCCAAACATCCATCCATTGACTAATCTCTCCATTATCAAGTAGACTCAAGTTTATTTTTTTAAGTTCACTGTGTTATGTAATTCCTATTATTATTCATCTCAATGCTCAGATTGTCCCACATTTGGCCAATGGGAGTCCTTCAACTTGGCAACTGTGCCCTTTTGAAATTTTTCAACAGTTTATAAGCATTTCCTTAATTTCTAGTAAAACAGATAATGTAGGCTTATCTTGTCTTCTTTTCTGCCCCAGACCTTCAATCAGCTCATTTTCTAATGCTGGTTTCTTTTAGTGGAGGTAGCCTATCTACTTGGAGTGTATCTCTGTCCTAGAATGGACCCTTCAGCAGTTTGAGAGGTCATACCAGTCCTTCTTACTGTGTGCCCCATACACTTACCTGTTATTGGCCAGTGCAGAACTCTTCCTGGTTTCAGCTGCCTTTCTCAAATTGGCTCTCAATGCTTTCCAGTAAGTACTGTTGACTAAATATTTAGTGGTTTTCTTGTGGCTTCCTTCTTCCTCATGAATGCTGTTACCATGTGGGCCTTGTAACTCTTTTCCTTACCTGCTTGTATTTTGGGGTTGATGGTGATGCTTTTACACTCAGTTTTGTTGTGTTATTCCATGAGTTTTTGGTTTTATTATCTATTTGCTTTGTTTGTTTGTTTTTTTGAGACAGAATTTCACTCTTGCCCAGGCTGGAGTGCAGTGGCACGGAGTCGGCTCGCTGCACTCTCTGCCTCCTGGGTTCAAGCAATTCTCTTACCTCAGCCTCCTCAGTAGCTGGGATTACAGGTGCATGCCATGTCACCTGGCTAATTTTTGTATTTTTAGTAGAGATGGGGTTTCACCGTGTTGGCCAGGCTGGTCTCGAACTCCTGACCTCAAGTGATCTGCCCACCTCGGCCTCCCAAAGTGCTGGGATTATAGGTTTTTTTTTTTTTTTTTTTTTTTTTTGAGACTGAGTCTGGCTCTGTCGCCCAGGCTGGAGTGCGGTGGCCGGATCTCAGCTCACTGCAAGCTCCGCCTCCCGGGTTCACGCCATTCTCCTGCCTCAGCCTCCCGAGTAGCTGGGACCACAGGCGCCCGCCACTTCGCCCGGCTAGTTTTTGTATTTTTTAGTAGAGACGGGGTTTCACCGTGTTAGCCAGGATGGTCTCGATCTCCTGACCTCGTGATCCGCCCGTCTCGGCCTCCCAAAGTGCTGGGATTACAGGCTTGAGCCACCGCGCCCGGCCTGGGATTATAGGTTTTTTGCTTTGTTTTTATATTTGGGATTCAGAAAGGATGAGAAACTATGTTGCTGCCACCATTTTGTCTTGCTGTTTTTTTTGTTTTTGTTTTTGTTTTGAGATGTGGTTTCGCTCGTCTCCCAGTCTAGAGTGCAGTGGTGCAATTTCGGCTCACTGCAACCTCCGCCTCCTGGGTTCAAGATACTCACCTGCCTCAGCCTCCCAAGTAGCTGGGTGATCGCCTGCCTCGGCTCCCCAAAGTACTGGGATTACAAGCGTGAGCCACTGCACCTGGCTTTTTTTTTTTTTTACATTGCTCTATTTACTCCTCTTCTGTCAAATCACAGCTCTCTTTGTTTTAATCTTTTCTTGCTCCTCTTGTACCCAAATTCAGCACTTGACCTAGCCTTGCCTTTCTGGTGAAGCTAGACTTCCTTTGACTTATATGACTCATACTGTATCTCTCTTTTTTGCATGGATTTTTTTGTTGTTGTTGTTTTTGAGATGAAAGTCTCACTCTGTCACCTAAACTGGATTGCAGGGGCATGATGAGGGCTCACTGCAGCTTCAACCTCCTGCACTAAAGCAATACTCCCACCTCAGCCTCTGGAGTAGCTGGGACCACAGGCATGCACCACCTGTGCCTGGCTAAGTTTTTCAATTTTTTGTAGAGATGGAGTCTCCCTATGTTGCCTAGGTTAGTCTTGAGCTCCTGGGCTCAAGCTATCCTTCTCCCACCTTGGCCTACCAGTATTGAGATTCTAGGCTTAAGCCACTGTGATCGGCCCATGATTTTCTTCTATTTTCATTTCACTTTTATACTGTCTTTATATATGTATATGTCTTACTGTCAGACTGTATCACGTCTCAAAGCCGATCTATATTTTTTATGTTTTAATGTTCTTTTACAATGTCTGATTTCTTTTCTTTTCTTTTCTTTTTTTTTTTTTTGAGAGGAGTTTCGCTCTTGTTGCCCAAGCCAGAGTGCAATGGCATGATTGCAGTTCACTGCAACCTCTGCCTCCTGGGTTCAAGCCATTCTCCTGCCTCAGACTCCCAAGTAGCTGGGACTACAGGCATGTGCCACCACGTTGGCTAATTTTTGTATTTTTAGTAGCTTTTTAAAAAAAATCCTGAGTGTCAGGTGTGAGGTAATAGAAGAAAGGTAGTGTTGTTGACAGCTTGTGAGTACTTAACTAATTTTAGTTGCATTGACTATAATATGATAGTTGTGTATACATTTATAGGCAGTTAGGAATAGGAAACACAATCAGGAGGTACTAATGGAGTAAGAAATGTTTGCTGAAGTCCTGGAAAGCCATCATTTCTTTTTTCTTCCTTCCTCAAAAGGCCTTCGTGGGTTCAGTTTCAATAAGAACTCTGTAGCAAGCTAATAGCTCCTTTTGAAAATGGAGTGCACTTAATAGCCATGTCATTGGAGCATCAAGTCCAAATGGAGGGCGGTGGGCGCCTGTGGATGGAGGCTTTTTTGCCAGAGGATTCAGTTGGCAAAATCATAATTCATACAAACATGTAGCTTAAAAGCATAATGAGGACTGTGGGATTCCAAAGGTAGAGAATGTGCTTCATCTTGCTGCCTAGCTTCCAACACAGTGTGTTGGTTTTGGGCTACTCTCATATGATGCGTATTTGCAGGATAGCTGACTTTTAAAGGATAAGCAGAACGTTGAAGTGACCATCATAGAGTCCCTGTTATTGAAAGAGTTCAGTAAGGTGTTCAGCCTACTTTTCGATGGTGGGAGTCTGAAGAGACCAAAGCTTTTCCTTGACTTCCAGAGGAATTTGGTGTTGTAAATCTGTTTCTATACTTTCCAGAAACTTGTTGAGCAGGTCTTTGATTTTTATTGGAGTTTTTCCACCAGCTGTGCTGACAGAGGAGATAACATTACAGAGCTATTGAGACTGAGGCTTCTAATTTAACAGCCAATAGTGAGAGCTTTGGCAATCATAGGATAGAGGTACTGAGTCCCGACATACTTATCTGTGGCAAGTGGCAAGGGAGTTTAGGTCACCCCTCTGGGAAAGCACTTCAGACATATTGGAGACTTTGACACATGGATGTAAACTGATCTTGATCCTTGGGCATGAATGTTATGGCAAAGAGGCATTAGAAATGTCCAGAACAGCCTACCAAGTACCATCAGTCTGTGTAGTGAATTTAGTCTGTAACAGCTGGGGCTATAAGAGCAATAACTAAACTCACTTGGCACTAATTCACTGTTAGCTTCCAGCTCTTAGCCTTTTTTCACTGGCCTTGTAGGGCTTTTGTGTTGAGGTATTGCATCTCTTCCTACCCCTGGAACCTTTGAGTCCTTTATCGAAGCTGTGGCTTCCCTTTGTCCTTCTGGAATCCTATGCTGTTTCTATTGAACCACCCAGGAAAGAGACATGGTTCGGAGAATGATTTATATGTCTCATTAGTATTTCTACGTGTTGCTCTTCTTGATTGGGGGAATACCTTTTGCACTTATGGATGGGTAAAGATAAGCATATAATACAGGGGATGGCAAACTTTTCCTCTAAAGGACCAGATAGTAAATGTTTTCGGGCTTTGTGGACCGCATTTAGTCTCTATCATATATTCTTCTTTTTTGGGGGGGAGGGTGGGGGTGCTAAGGAATATTTTAAAGATGCAACATTACTCTTAGCTCAGGTGTCATAATTTGCTGACTTCTGTTATATCATTTCCTCTTATACTATACTTCAGATGTCCAGGCAATGATGAATATACAGTTTAATTGCTCAAAGACCCCACCTACAAAGTCATGTTAGCTTCCTTACCCCCTGAGAATCCTGCCAACTGAATCCTGGGTAGGATAGTGATCTGGGTGCCTGTATCCAACAGAGTCTTAAAAATTTGTGTTTTCTGGCTGGGCACGGTGGCTTATGCCTGTATTCCCAACATTTTGAGAGGCCAAGGTGGGAGGACTGCTTGAGCCCAGGAGCGTGAGACCCCATCTCTATTTAAAAAAATAAATCGTATCTTTTCCTCTCCTCAAATTCCTTTTAGCATGCTTGGATGAGTGCATGTGGCCATTGAGGCCTCTTGGGGATAGGGAGTGCACATCCCCATCTCTAATTATTTTTCTTCTTAAAGCACTGAGGTCACCTAATTGTTACAGTGGGGTAGAAATGAAGCTGACTGCCAAATTGGTGAGGAAGTCCTCTCCACCTAACCAGAGTAGGCTAGCTGCCAGCAGAGCATCCTTGGGCACCTCTCTTTAAACATAGTTTCTGGTGCTTAACCTGCAGCCACCTCTTCAGTTTCTCTTCATTATTCAGGCAATAAAATGAAGACCCATTAACTGCCTAGTTGACTGTACAATTTTTCATTTTTTGACTTTGCTCAGATCCCATTAATTGGCCTGTGAGGCCTTTAATTTTCCTCTTCCGAATAGCCATGCCCCTAACAGCATCATATTCTCTCATCACCAAACTGTGAAGAACTATGAAAGAGGTGGAGCAGAAAAAACAGTTTCTCCTGCTGTAGTCTCACAATACAGAATGCTTCTGTGACCCATAAGTGTAGAGCGATTTCTCCCCACCAACAAGCAAGCTATCAGTTTTGCAGCAGACATCAGCTGCTTATCCTCTAATTCTGTTCAGTTTGGACGCTGTCTACCTGGAGATGGCATCAGATTACACAGTTTGGGAACTCAGTCCCACAGGACTGAGCCTCACTTTTGAAACTGATTCTAAGCCCCAGGTGCTTCTGTCCACCTGGCTATGACTTGGGATTCCCACAGCCCCCTCCTTGGGTTGGATTAATTTGCTAGAGTGGCTCACAGAACTCAGGGAAACCCTTACTTATGTTTACTGGTTTATTATAAAGGATATTACAAAAGTATACAGATGAATAGATGAATAGTGTGCAGTATGTCAGGGGATAGGGAGGCAGAGCTTCCCCAACCTCTTGGGCCTTTTATACAGAGTTCACTGGATAGGCATGATTGAAGCATGGACACCTGTATAGAAATGTGATTGGACAAAGGTATGATCTAACACTAATAGACTGAGTAGGGAAACCCAGGCAGGCCTGTGTGTTCACAATGCTTCTTGGTCTCTCTGTGCAACATTATTTTCTTCTGGGTATTGGGGCAGAACCCCTTCTGAAATGGGGGTTTTATGACTCACAATCAGACAGGGTAGGTCAGAGAATTTCTTTATGTCCAGCTCCATTATAGAAAAGTAGGAGAAGTTTAGAGCATATTTTTAATTTTTATGGCCTGTCTTGGGGAGAAAAAGGAGGGTAGGAAGGGTCCGAGAGAGATTCTGTTTTCTGAGGCCTAAAGCACCCCATTATAACAAAGGACTGTCATTTCACCTTTGTTACTCTGATGCTGTTCTGAAGCTGCATCAGGAACCAAGGACAAAAGGCCAAATACTTTAACAAAAGATACGCCTGTTTTTTTAGTTACTTAAAAAATAACAAGGACTATGGGAGTTGTGACTCAGGGACTGTGGACAAAACCAATATATGTATACATATATGTGTGTGTGTATATATGTGTGTGTGTATGTATGTGTATATATGTATATGTATATATCATAATATCACAGAAGTCTGTCATTTGACCTTACTTGTAAAGTATCTAATTAAGAGATGCAACTTCTGGGTCAAGAGATAGACAACTTATTACTTAGAGCAATAGCTGTAACCAGAGTATCAGTAATTTTTGGCCATTTCCCATAGGGCACTGCAAAGGGGGCCAGATAAAATCTGTTCGTGCTGTGTGTTGCATTACAGGAGAGGAGCCCTGAGCTTAGGGCACCTGAATCTTTTGTAATAGACAGTAAGCGTAGCTGACCTTTGCTTTCTGTCTTCTGAGGCTATTCACTATATGAACAACCTTGAAAAGATAGTTCAGAATAATGGGCTGCCATTAGCCTAACTCAAAAGAAATGCAGAAATAGGAAAGACTCATGCAGTATGGTTTCCTGACACATGAATGATTCTCAAATTATGATTGACTTTACACAATGTTTTTGATTCACAGCTAAGTTCAAAAGAGGTGTCCTTGATGGACAGACAACATTCTTCCAAGCTGTGAATCACAGGCTTAGGTTTCTTCCATCTTGTGACTGCCTTCTTTAAAATGCTGCCTCTATGGCTTGAATGCTTATTTTTGTTATCTATGTAACAGTTATCTATGTAACCAGTGTGGATACTAGAAATTTGGGGCTACTAAGGACCAGGCCTAGAGGTGACACACATCATTTTCATTCAGACTGCACTGATTGGAACCCAGTGCAATGGCCACATGTAACTGCAAAGGAAGCTGGGAAACGTCTAGTTACATGCCAAATAAAAAGAAATGAGTTTGGCGAATAGGCTGTCTCTACCTCATTTTCGCCCATTCTTGTTAATTTGTATGTAATTACAGAGAATGACAGAAGACAGAGCATTTAAAAAATGAAAGTTAAAAAACAAAATCCCACTACATATCTCACCATTGAGAAATAGCTATCACTTACTACTAAGCAAATATCACAGATTTTTTCTATGCATAGAGATATACATACATACATAAAAAGGATAGAAAAAAAGTATTAAATTGAGTGAAACCTAGTGATGTTTTAAACACCAAAGGCAGATTTACTTGACTGTATAGAGGGAAAAGAAACCCTTTTTGTACAAAAACAACAACAACAAAATTTAGCTGAATGTGTGGTATGTGCCTGTCATCACAGCTACTCTGGAGGCTGAGGTTGGAGGATGCCTTGAGCCTGGAGTTTGAGGCTGTAGTGAGCTATGATCATACCACTGCACTCCAGCCTGGGTGGAAGAATGAGATCAAAAAAACTTTTTCCTCCTTTACCACAAGAAATACTATTTCCTCAAAGATACCTTTATGTTTAATAATAGAAATTACAAAAGCAAACAAGACGTTGAAGAGGTAAGACTGTCTTTCTAGTTGGGGTGCTTTTTAGCTGTAAGTGATGGAATACTCAAATCAGAGTGGCTAAAGCAATTCGAAATTTATTACTTCATGAAGGTTCAGATGCTAGGCTTTTTAAGATTGGTTAATTTAACAATAGCCAATTCAGCTGTAGCACAGCATTGTTGACTTTTTTGTGATTTTCTTGACTTTTGCAGTCATGGTTGCCAGGTCACTGCAGTTGTTCTGAGGATCATGGTCTAACACTTGAGCATCTAAAGGCAGGAAGGGAAGACCTTTAAGAATGAGGAGAACAGCTAGAAAATTTCAACATCTGGCCTGGTGCAGTGGCTCACCCTGTAATCCCAGCACTTTGGGAGGTGAGGCGGGCGGATCACTTGAGGCCAGGAGTTCGAGACCAGCCTAGCCAACATGGTGAAACCCAGTCTCTACAAAAAATACAAAAAATTAGCTGGGCGTGGTGGCGGATGCCTGTAATCCCAGCTACTCTGGAGGCTGAGGCAGGAGAATGGCTTGAACCCGGAGGCGAAGGTTGCAGTGAGCTGAAATCATGCCATTGCACTCCAGCCTGGGCAACAAGAGCGAAACTCCGTTTAAAAAAAAAAAAAGCAGCAGCAGCCAGGAGCGGTGGCTCACACCTGTAATCCCAGAACTTCAGGAGGCTGAGGTGGGCAGATTACCTGCGGTCAGGAGTTTAAGACCAGCCTGGCCAACATGGTGAAACCCCGTCTTGATTAAAAATACAAAAATTAGCCGGGCGTGGTGGCACATGCCTGTAATCCCAGCTACTTGGGAGGATGAGGCAGGAGAATTGCTTGAGTCTGGGAAACGGAGGTTGCAGTGAGCCAAGATTGTGCCACTGCACTCCAGCCTGGCCAATAGAGCAAGATTCTGTCTCAAAAAAAAAAAAAAAAAGAAAGAAAATTTTAACTTCTGTTTTATTATCCTGATTGAAACCTATTCCAGGCCTAAAGCAGTCAGTGGCTAAAGAGAATGGTTTTTTAAAATTCCTTTTAATTGCCTTGGACTCTTCCATGTTTGCCTCTAGGCTGGGGAATAGATACACTTTTATGAGGACATGAGAAGGTGATCGTGAATTTTCTTAAGAAATCAGGACTTTGTCAGCAAGAAAGAGGTTTATGTTTAGTCACTGTTTGGCAGACTTATGTTTTGTTTTAATTACATGCGTCAGATTTTATATTGAGCTCCTACAGTGAAGGCTGCTAGTATCCCTATAGTCATTTTGCTTTTCCTGCTATCCAGGTTGTTTGTTTTAATTTTTATTTGTTCATTATTTATTTTTTTGAGACAGAGTCTCACTCTGTCACCTAGGCTGGAGTGCAGTGGTGCGATCTCGGCTCACTGCAACCTCTGCCTCTCCCGTTGAAGCGATTCTCCTGCCTCAGCCTCTCATGTAGCTGGGACTACAGGCACATGCCACCATGCCCAGCTAATTTCTGTATTTTTAGTGGAGACGGGATTTTACCATGTTGACCAGGCTGATCTCGAACTCCTGACCTCAAGTAATCTGCCCACCTTGGCCTTCCAAAGTACTGGGATTACAGGTGTGAGCCACCATGCCCTGCCAGGGTTTTGTTTGTTTTTGAAGACATTTATATTTTTTCAGGTAGCGACTTTCTCTTATGTAAACATAATCCTCATAGTTGTGTAGGTATTTGTTTTGTATTTAAATTTGTTAGCTGCTCACTATTAGTCTTTTTACCACAGCTTCTCCAGTAAGTTCATTGTACCTCTTAAATTGGCTGAATTTTATTATTAACTTTTTTCAAGAATAAGTTGTTAGGACTTGTGTTCTCTGATTTCTTTCATAATGGAGGGCATTTTCTTTTGCCTTAATTTTTGAACTGTATCTTGGCTGTATATAATATTGTTGGGTCACATTTTATTTCTCCTAAAAACGTAATGGTCCTGGAATATTGCTGTGGAGATGACTAACGACACCTCCCTCTCCCTGTATTCTGCTAAGTTTAACTACAGTAAGTCTTGGTGCTGCACAATCTGTAACAGAATTGTTCAGAATTTTTTTTTTCCATTTTCATTTTATGGAATTTTATGTTTGAATATACCTTCTGTTCCCCACTCATTGAATTATCTGCTTGAGGGACATATGTTATCCTTATGTTTGATTATCTCTGTTTTTTATACCTATCAGATGCTGTGTGCCTGCTTTAATACCTTTTTTAAAATTTGCATTACTGTGATTATTTCAAACCTTTCTTTTAACACTTTAAAAATTTTCGGCAATGCATATTCTTTTCCTTGCTGTTTCTATTGTATTTGCTTATTCTGTAATGATAGTGTTTTCGTCTTAAATTTATTACTTTGATTATCTCCCTTCTTACCTTTTCCTATTTTATCTCATTCTTGAGCTTTGTTTGAACTCATGTTATATTTTTTATTTGGCATGCGGACAGTTTTGAGAAATATCTTCATACTCAGTTCTGTATGCTTCTAGGTTGTGATTTTTGGCTATCTCATGCACGTTAGACTCTGTATTTTTTTTTGCCTGTAGTTTCTTTGCCGTACAATTTTTAAAATGTTGTTTATGCTTGGTAGACTCACTTTTGACACTTATTCCATTATAATGTAGGTAATGTTTTGAAAATTTTCTCATCGTTTTTGAGATGATGGTTTAAGGGCTATGTATTTTGCATTTTTCTGAAGCCTGTGGGAATGGGAGGGGTACAGTATAAAAGCTTGGGAGGAGGGGTGCAGTATAAAGAGCTTGGCTTAGGGCAGTATGCACTTTTTGGTATAACTCCAGGCTGGGCTCCCTTTTTTAACACAGTACGTTATTAAATGTCTTGCACCAGGTTCTATATCTCAGGTGTTCAGGTGTATCTTAGTCTTATGGGGAATACCCTAGGATTCTGTTTTATTTTTTATTTTAATTGTAACTTTTTGAGACATGGTCTCACTCTGTCCCACAAGCTGGAGTGCAGTGGCATGATCATGGCTCACTGCAGCCTCCACCTCCTGGGTCCTCCGCCTCAACCTCCCAGTAGCTAAGACTACAAATTTGCACCACCACACCCAACTCATTTTTGTGCTTTTTGTGGAGATGGGTTCTCATTATGTTGCCCAGGCTGATGTCTAACTCCTGGCCTCAAGTGATTCTTTCACCTAGGCCTCCCAAAGCACTGGAATTACGGAGGAGAGGCACTACACTGGGCCTGCTAGGATTTTATGTAATTAGTTCTTAGCCTTGATACTTTACTTCCAGTTAGCACCTCTTCACTTTTCCTCCTCTCACCTTCAGTTTTTCCTGTTTCTCCCCTGAAGCTAATACTACTCTTTAGGCAGAAAAAGTAGTTTAGTAGCTAAGAACACATAAAATTGCCTCTCTTCAGATTTGGGACTTTCGGTTATATTCTCAGAATTTTCGGGAATTAAGGGGTAGGATTAAGAGCTGAATCCTATAGCACAGTCTAGGGCAATTTCTACTCTAACCTGTATAACTCTACAGTAGTTAGTGATTCACACAATAGAACATTTTGGTTAAAATTATCTGACATTAAGTTTGACTTGCAATATGTAATTAATTTTTTATTTTATTGAATTCCTTTTTATATTTAGCTCATCAGTTTTAGCACTTTAGAGCACACCCTAACTTTATCTAATTTTGTTGTTGTTGTTGTTAGAGATAACTAATTCATCTATTTTTTGAGTAAACCCAGGAAAGAATTTTTTGCTGGAGTTTCTGTGCCTCTAGTTTCTGGAGAAATTCTCATGGTAGAGAAAAATCGGGTACTGTTCAGATGTGAAGTGCTATGTAAACTTTAAAGTGCTATTTTTAATTGTTCACAAAAGTATTTGGTGGTTTTTTTTTTGTTGTTGTTGAGACAGAATCTCACACTGTTGCCCAGGCTCAGGTGCAGTGGCACGATCTCGGCTCACCACAACCTCCGCCTCCTGGGTTCAAGCGATTCTCCTGCCTTAGCATCCTGAGTAGCTGGGATTACAGGCGCTCGCCACCATGCCCGGCTAGTTTTTGTATTTTTAGTAGAGATGGGGTTTCACCATGTTGGTCAGGCTGGTCTTGAACTCCTGACCTCGTGATCCGCCCACTTCAGCATCCCAAAGTGCTGGGATTACAGGTGTGAGCCACCATGCCCAGCCGTATTTGGTGTTTTTAAGAAGAAAAAGTATATATTTTGCTGAATGTAAATGTGGCAAATAATTACAGACTTCAGTTGTTTATTAGTATTATTTTAGACTGATCAAGAATAAAAGAGCTGAACTTACTTAAAAAGAAACTCACACTAGTATTACTTGTTTGTAAAACAACACGATGATCAGAGAAAGTGATTTTTGATAGAAGTATTTGTTAATATTTCAAATTACTAGTTATAAAAAAATTATTGCATATATGGGGTTATAGTTCAAATTTAAATTGGATTTTACTTATATTCGTTTTTAGAAATATAAAGAGAAGGACAAACACAAACAAAAACATAAGAAGCAGCCCGAACCATCACCTGCATTGGTTCCATCCCTGACTGTTACTACAGAAAAAGTAAGTTTTAAGAATCATATTTTGTTTTATGTAATAAGTAGGTATTTTGCTGATTTTCACCTCTAAAAACTGTTTTCATTCCCTAACTTTTCCCAGCTTTTCAACCACATATCATTTTCAACTACATAACTTAGAATTCTCATTTCTTTCTTTCTTTCTTTTCTTTTTCTTTTTCTTTTTTTTTTTGAGAGACAGAGTTTCGCTCTTACTGCCCAGGCTGGAGTACAGTGGCGCAATCTTGGCTCACTGTGACTTCGGCCTCCCGGGTTCAAGCGATTCTCCTGCCTCAGTCTCCCAAGTAGCTGGGATTACAGGCACCTGCCACCATGCCCAGCTGATTTTTGCATTTTTCGTAGTGATGGGGTTTCACCATGTTGGGCAGGCTCATCTTGAACTCCTAACCTCAGGTGATCCACCTGCCTCAGCACTCCCAAAGTGCTAGGATTACAGGCATGAGCCACCGCACCCGGCCTAGAATTCTCATTTCTCTCTCTCTTTTTTTTTTTTTTTTGAGACAGAGTCTCGCTTTGTCACCCAGGCTGGAGTGCCGTGGCACAATCTCAGCTCACTGCAACCTTCACTTCCCTGGTTCAAGTGATTCTCCTGCCTCAGACTCCTGAGTAGCTGGGACTACAGGCGCGTGCTGCCGCGCCTGGCTAATTTTTTGTATTTTTAGTAGAAACGGGATTTTACTGTGTTAGCCATGATGGTCTCTATCTCCTGACCTCATGTTCCGCCGGCCTCGGCCTCCCGAAGTGCTGGGATTACAGGCGAGAGCCACTGTTCCTAGCCTGAATTCTCATTTCTTACCTTATTCTACCTTCTGTTTATTCTGTGCTTGTCTCCAAAGCCTGTTGTTAAGTAAGGATAACAAGTGGGAACCATCATTGAGACAGATAATTTTGGCTGTGGGTGGACTTCATTCACCTGAGATTTTGAATTCTGGCCTTGCCACTTACTGATTGAGTCTTTAGGTTAATTAACCTTGGTGTAACTCAATTTTATCATTTGTAAAGTGGGGGAAATTATTAATGAAATTGAATGATAGACTACATGTAAAGCAATTAGAACAGTTTTTGGTTCATAGTGAGAATTAGTAATTATTAAGTATTATTAGAATTATTATCTCGTGGTTAATATGAAAATAGAGGGAGACTGGGACAGAATAAGCAAGTCGGGAACTGCAGTAGGAGATGAGTCTAGGGTGAGGGGCCCATTATGCAAAGCTGTATAAACCAGTGTGAGGACTTTGTGTTTAGTTTGATCGAAAAGTGAGCTGTTGGGGGTTTCTGAATTGAGATGTAATGTGGTCTGACTTATTTTGAAAGGACCTCTGGCTGCTTTGTTTTGGACAGGCTATGGAAAGTCAGAATGGAAGCAGGGAGGCCATTAGCAAGGTATTTAGTCATCCAGAGAGAGATGGCGGTAACAATAGAGGTAGTGATAGGTGATCAGATTCTGAAAACAAAGGTTGAGCCCACATGATTTTCTTACAGGTAAGTTAGAGGCATATGAAAAAGAGAGGATCCATGGATGATTCCAAAGATTTTGGGTCAGATCACTAGAAGATGCAGAGTTACTGTTAACAAAGACAGGAAAGATGGGGGAGCATACCAGGTTGAGGGGAAAGAGAGGAATTCAGTTTGGGATACGGTTTTAGTTTTCTATTGCAGATGAAATTACTACAATATACCAGTTTAAAACAACATAAACTTACTAGTTGTCATCTTGTAGGCCAGAAGTCTCGGTGGACTCAGCTATTTCCTCTAATTAGGGTCTCTCAAGGCCAAAATCAAGGTGTTGGATGGTCTGGGTTCTTATCTGCAAGAATCTGTTTCTACCATTAGTCAGGTTATTGGCAGAATGAATCTGCTTATACGCTTGGTCAGGTTATTGGCAAAATTCGATTCCTTGTGATTGGTTGTAGGATTGAGGTGCCCATTTCTTTGCTGACTGTCAGGTGGGGGTCAGCTCTTGGCTTCTAGAGCCTCTCTTTATTTCCTTGTGCCATGTGTTACATGATCCCCTCCATCTCATAGGTAGCAATGGCATGTTGAATTCCTCTTATACTTGGAATTTTTTTTGCATGTCTTTTGCTTTTAGTTGGAGAAAGTTCTCCTTTTAAACTCATGTGATTAGATTGGGTCTACCTGAAAAGTCCAAGATAACGTCCTTATTTTAAAATCCATAAGTTTAATTACATCTGCAAAGCCCCTTTTGCCATGTAATATAACATATTCACAGGTTTCAGGGATTAGAATGTGGACATCTTAGTTGAGGGGTGCTGTCCTGCCTTCCACAGATATGTTGGGGTTGAGATATATCTATTAATATTAGACATCTAAGTAGATATACTGACTAGCCAGCTGAATACCTACCTAGTCTGGTATTCAGAAAAGAGGTCTCAACTTTGAATATTAAATGTGGGAATTGTATGCATATGGAGTTATTTAAAGTCACAAGACTGAATGATACCACTAAGGGAGAAGTGAGTGCAGGTAGAAAAGAGAATAGGCCTTAGGAGGCCCAGGACCTCCTGTGTCGAAAGGTCTGGAAGAGGAGGTACAACCAACAAAGGAGACTGAGAAGAGGCCAGAGTTTGGAAGAAAACTAAGAGGATGTGGTGTGCTGGAAGCCAAGTTAAAGAAAGGTGGGGATAAGTGAACTGTGTCATACATTAAGGACTAGCCCTTTGATTTAGTCATTTGGAGGTCATTACTGACCTTTAACAGTTTTAAAGTACTGATTGAGGCACAAGCCTGATTGGAGTGCTTTATAGAGAGAATGGGATAGAAAAGTCAGACAGTGTGTATAAATGAGGAGCTTTGCTATGAAGAGGAGCAGAATAATAGGGAAGTGGAGATAATGAAGGGTATTTTTTTTTTTTTTTTTTTTTTTTTTGAGACGGAGTCTCGCTCTGTCACCCAGGCTGGAGTACAGTGGCCGGATCTCAGCTCACTGCAAGCTCCGCCTCCCGGGTTTACGCCATTCTCCTGTCTCAGCCTCCCAAGTAGCTGGGACTACAGGCGCCCGCCACCACGCCCGGCTAATTTTTTGTATTTTTAGTAGAGACGGGGTTTCACCGTGTTAGCCCGGATGGTCTTGATCTCCTGACCTCGTGATCCGCCCGTCTCGGCCTCCCAAAGTGCTGGGATTACAGGCTTGAGCCACCGCGCCCGGCCAATGAAGGGTATTTTTAAAATAACATAAATAATAGGATGTTAGGTACACTAATAGGAATGATTCAATAGAGAGGAGGAGTAATGAAATGATAGATAGGAATATTGCTACAGTGATGTCCCCTAGAATATGAGAAGGGATGGGATTTTGGGTTAAAATATCTTTTGATAAATCCAGAGTTTTTTCAGTAAAAAGCAATGCTTTTAGTTGTGATGATTTGAGTAGTATTAGATTTGAGCAAAGAAAAAAAGGCATGAGATAGTTAACTATAATAATGCAAAAGAAAATTGCGACGATGTTTACTATGATTTCTGGGTAGTCACAATATTCCACCTGAGGTTCATGGTCAAGACTTAAAAGTGAGGCAGATTTACACAGCTTTTTGTTTTTCTCTGTTCTTGTCCATCTCTATGGATGTGGGCACAAAGTAGGATTTGGTCAGGTTGTTATTTTACCATCTAATATAGCGAATGAGTGAGGGTAAATGCCAGGGGGGTTATAATGATGGATCATTATATTTAAACCTAATGGGTAGGGAAATGAGGACAATAGATGAGGGGTAGTATATACTGGTTAATGTTTTCTGTGAAATTAAAGGATTGTTGAAGGCTGCACACAGTGGCTCATGCCTGTAATCTCAGTACTTTGGGAGGCTGAGGCAGGAGGATTGATTGAGTTTGAGACCAGCCTGGGCAACTCAGTAAGACCCCAAAGATTGTTGAAGTGGTAAAGAGTGAATTAGAAATATGAAGTGGTATTTAAGAGTATGATGTATAAAATGGAAATTATTGAGGGTTTGAGATTATTTAATCGTATCAGAATCTAGGATGTGATCAGGTCATGAGGGGCTCATGTGGGGCAGAAGAGAAGATCATTGGAAGAGAGGCTGTCAAGGAACGGAGAGACTGGAGGTTATAAAAGATTGTCTAGATGTATATTGAATTCTCTAAGAAGTAAAATAATAGTAGTGTTGAAGACTGACAGTAATGTAGGTCCTAAGGCAGTGGTTGGCAAACTTTTTCTGTCAGGGGCTGAATACTAAATATTTTAGGTTTTGTAGGCCATACTGGCTCTTTTTAGTGCTCAGACCTTTGCTGCTGTAGAACAGAGTAGCCATAGACACTTTGTAAACAAGCGAATGTGGCAGTGTTCCAGCAAAACTTTATGGACACTGGAACTTAAATTTCATATAATTTTCATATGTCATGAAATAGTCTTCTTTTGATTTTTTAAAAAAGCTATTTAAATGTGTTAAAATCATTCTTAGCTGTTGAGCTATACAAAAACAGGCGGATGACTAGAGGGCCTGTAGTTTGCTATATCCTACGCTAATGATGAAACCTAATGGTTGCTAATGTCTAGTGACATGAGAATTTTTTGCTGGAAGGTTTTAGAGAGTTATAGAATTAACACTGAGGAATGAGGAAACTTACCTCATTTCCATACCCAGTGATACAAGAGCTGTGGTAGCAAAGTAACATTGAGATAGCTACAGATTAAACAGTGGGTTTCAAGGTCGATCTACGTTTTTGTTGAAACAAGAATCAGAAGAGATGTTCAGAGAAAAGGATGGGGTACATTGCACCTTGTTCTCAGAGCACAGTGGAAGGCTTTCAGCTGTTGAAGGGGAGGGGCGGCAGGTGTGGACATAGTAGGGGAGGTTCACAACTGTGTGGGGATGAGGCAGGTGAGGATGGACCTGGAGTCCTGATGACTGACATAAAAACAGGGAGAAAGTCATTATCAGATTGACCCTAGTAGACTTCAGGCAAATAAGATGAGGCCTTGAGTGTTTGAAGAGGTTGGGTAGAGAGGTAGTATGGGCTCCTTCTTGATCCTGATGGCTGGTAGAAGACTTCAGTCATAGGTTCCTTTTGGGGGAAGGGTGTCATTTTACTGTTGGTTCACCACACTCTTCTCTTCTCTTGATGGAAAGATAGGGATAGCTCAGGGAAAGAAAGGCTGTTTTACCCAGATCTTTAGGGCTCCTTCTAGACTGTATGGATTTTTAAAAATTATTGATATATGGTAGTTGTACATATTTTGGAGGTACATGTAATATTTTGATACATGTACACAATGTGTAGACTCCATGGTTGATGGTGGTAGAGCACACGTAAATTGAAAGTCAAGGGAACTTTAATTCGCTACTGTAATTTTTAAATGTCTGTATCATGTAGTGTTTGCACATTTTTAACCTTAGTTTACCATCTGTTTTGCCTTAGTAAAAAATTCCGTTTCATTTATTTCTTTATTAACTTAGATTATACTGCCTTATATTTTTTAGTGCACTTTTTCTGTGACTAACCTTTAACCTTTTTGTACTATAAATGTTTTAAAACTAGAAATTAGCAACAAATATCTACTTCAATATTATGTTATATTAATGTGTTATCACTATCACCTTTTAAATATTGCAACTGTAATTTGCTAGTATAATATTTTCACACAAATCTTTGGCAACGATGGTAGTGGACCACTGGTGATACATAAGCATTGTTCACTAAGGTTGTTATCAAAGGGAGTAAAAGTGTAAGTGTCTTTTCCAGAAACCATAGCTCTTTGTTTCTATGATTGGGGGATTTCAGTTCTTAGGTAAAAGATAATTAGATGGAACACATAGGCTTCCGTGTCTGCAGGAACTTGATGTAGGGAGTCCTTTAATATGACAAAACAAGTAGAGACAGCTTATGTTTTTAGGGAAGTGTGGTTACTCCCCTGATTTCCCCAATTTATAGTATTTCTAAGCACTTCAGACTGGTTTCCTTCTTCCCATGGTAGAAGAGGATATTGCCAAGGAAAAAAAGGGGAGATGCCAGGTGGGGTAGCTCACGCCTATAATTCCAGCACTTTGAGAGGCCGAGGTGGGTGGACCACTTGAGGCCAGGAGTTTGAGACCAGCCTGGTCAGCGTGATAAAACCCTGTCTCTACTAAAAATACAAGAAATTAGCTGGGCATGGTGACACGTGCTTATAATCCCAGCTACTCGGGAGGCTGAGGCAGGAGAATTGCTTAAACCCAGGAGGCCGAGGTTGCAGTGAGCCAAGATGGCACCACTGCACTCCAGACCAGGCGACAGAGTGAGACTCTGTCTCAAAAAAAAAAGGGAGAAAGTCTTCGTTCTTGACCAAATAGAGATTTGCTTGCTGTCAATGTTATTTTGGTAAAGAAATTTGTAGATGCTTATAAGCCACAGTTCTCCTTTTAAATTGACAAAATTGAACATCACACCTTGTTAAAAGCAATCTTTAACACATTACCTTTCATTATTATTAGAAGACGTCGTTATTTCTGAGCGTCATTATAAATAGCTCACAATTTTTAGTTGTTTGAATTTTGAGGTAATTTAGCTTTTAAAGTACAGTTTTTGTTTAAGGAAGTTTTTCGTGTACCAGAGATACATGATCAGGTTTTTGTCTCTTTCTCTTTGCAACATTTTTAAAAGAGGATAAAGGAGAACCTAATTTTAAGTAAATTTTTTCAATTAGCTGTTAAATTTTGTACTGATTTTTTAAGACTTTCAGAAGAAAATTTTTGGTAAAATAAGTTAATTTTTGTGTAATTTAAAAATTTTAATGTTTCTTTAAGGATCCTCTTTTAAATAAATCTTTAGAACTTTAAAGTTATAATGAAATCCAAGTGGAGATTTAATATTTGTTTATTAAGTCACTTCATCTCTTTGTTCTTTTCTTGTATTTTACAATACAATTATATTTGAAAGTTAAACTTTTTTAAAAAGTAAATTTAATTTTGAAGGAAATACACACACGCACAATCTTAGGGCCATAAGGTATTCAAAAGTCTAATGTATCATAAATATACATGAAATGTTGCACATATTTAAAATAGAAACATTGGTAACATTTTGACATATGTACACATTAGTGAAACTATAACCACAATCACAGACAAGAGTTTCCTTGTGACTTCTTTTAATCTCCTCCCTGTCTTCACATCCCTCCCCAGGTAACTACTGATCTGCTTTTTGTCACTTTAAATTAGTTTGAATTTTCTATAATGTTAAACAATGGAAAAATATAGTATGTATGCTTTTTCTGTCTGGCTTCTTTCAGCATAATTATTTTAAGATTTGTTCTTGTTGTATGTTTTAATAGTTCAATTTTTGGCTAACTACAATTCTGTGTATGGATATACTATTAATTTGCTTATCCATGCAACAATTGATGGACATTCGGGTTGTTTTCAGTTTTGGGCTGTTACAAATAAAGCTGCTATGAATATTGTATAAATCTTACAAGATATATGTTTTTATTTCTCTTGCATGAATACCAAGGAGTGGAATGGTTGGGCCACATGGTAGGTGTGACTCACCATGGTAGGTATATATGCTTTTTTTGTATGTGTGACAGAGTCTCGCTCTGTCACCCAGGCTGAAGTACAGTGGTGTGATCTTGGCTCACGGCAACCTCTGCTTCCCAGGTTCATGCCGTTCTCCTGCCTCAGCCTCCCAAGTAACTGGGACTACAGGCGCCCGCCACCACACCCGTCTAATTTTTTGGTATTTTTTTAGTAGAGACGGGGTTTTGCTGTGTTAGCCAGGATGGTCTCAATCTCCGGACCTTGTGATCCTCCCACCTCGGCCTCCCAAAGTGCTGGGATTACAGGCATGAGCCACTGCGCTTAGTCAATATCTTCATATTTATTATTTGTTTATTTTTAGTGAAGTGTTTTTTAAGATCTCCCCACCACCTGCCTTTTTTTATTGGCTTGTTTTCTTATTACTGACTTTTGTAAGACTATGTATTCTGGATGCAGGTCCTTTATCAGATACACATTTGTAGATATTTATCTCACTCTGTGGCTTATATTTTCATTCTTTTAATCTTTTGAAGAGCAGACGTTCTTTATGAAATTTAGTTTATGAATTATTTTGTGTTTTCTTTTATAAGCTTTTAAACTATAATTCAGGAGTATATAGTCATGAAGCCTAGACCGGTTAGCCAAATCTAAAAGAAACTGGCTTCTTATCACAACTAACATGTGAACATTGCCACCCTTCTTCTCTCCAGAATGACCATAAAAAAAGTTACTGTGGAGAAACAGAAACCTAGATTTGAGGCAACACGTAAAAACTAAAGGAAAAATAGCAATTCAGTGGTTCGTTGGTAAAAGCAGGAAAGTTGGTGCTCTTCACTGGGCTACTTTGCTCTTCTTACTCTTGCGCTTTTTTTTTTTTGAGACGGAGTCTTGCTTTGTTGGCAAGGTTGGAGTGTAGTGGTGTGATCCCAGCTCACTGCAGGCTCTGCCTCCCGGGTTCAAGGGATTCTCCTGCCTCACCCTCCCAAGTAGCTGGAATTAATAGGCGCCGACCACCACACCTGGCTGATTTTTGTATTTTTAGTCGAGATGAGGTTTAACCATGTTGGCCAGGCTGGTCTCGGACTCCTGAGCTCAGGTGATCCACCCTCCTTGACCTCCCAAAGTGCTGGGATTATAGGTGAACCACAATGCTCGGCCTTATTCTTGCTCTTTTTGTTTCTCTTCTTCAGCCCATCCATGTTAGACCCCAATAGGTTTGAACAAACCGCCTATTAATTTCTTTGGAGGTTACCACAGTGCTGATTGTTCCTTGCTAGTGTATAAAAATCCTGTTGAAATTTCTATTTATTTTGTATTCTGCCACCTTGCCTAAACTTTTTTCGAGACAGTCTTGCTCTGTTGCCCAGGCTGGAGTGCAGTGGCTCATTGCAGCCTTGACCTCCCAGGCTCAAGCATCCTCCCACCTCAGCCTCCTGATTCACTGAGACTAGAGGTGCACACCACCATGCCCATCTAATCTTTTCTTGTAATTTTTTGTAGAGATAAGTTTCGCATGTTGCCTAGGCTGGTGTTGAACTCCTGGGCTTAAGCCATTTGCCCCCGCTTGAGCCCCCAAAGTGCTGGGATTATAGGCATGAGCCACCACGCCTGGCCACTTTAATTTTCATTTCTTTGCTTACATTGGGCTTAATTGGCTCTTCTTTTTCTATTCTGAAGATTAAGGACAGGCGCAGTGGCTCACGCCTGTCTCCGAGCACTTTAGGAGGCTGAGGCAGGCGGATCACTTGAGATCAGGAGTTCCAGACCAGTCTGGCCAACATGGAGAAATCCTTTCTCTACTAAAAATACAAAAATTAGCCGGGCATGGTGGTGCAGGCCCATAGTCCCAGCTACTTGGGAGGCTGAGGCAGGAGAAGCACTTGAACCTGAGAGGCGGAGGTTGCAGTGACCCGAGACCTCACCACTGCACTCTAGCCTGGGTTACAGAGCAAGACTCCATCTCAGACACACACACACACACACACACACACACACACACACACACACACACACANACACACACACACACACACACACACACACACACACACACACACACACACACACACACAACCTGGTGTGGTGGATCCCGAGGTCAGGAGTTTGAGACCAGCCTGGCCAACATGGTGTGAAGCCCCGTAGCTACTAAAAATACAAAAATTAGCTGGGTGTGGTGGCAGACGCCTGTAATCCCAGCTACTCAGGAGGCTGAGGCAGGGAATCACTTGAATCCAGGAGGTGGAGGTTGCTGTGAGCCAAGATAGCGTCATTGCACTCTAGCTTGGGTGACAAGAGCAAAACTGTGTCTCAAAAAAAAAGATGATTGTTCTATCTTTCTTCTTTTCTAATACATACATTCAGTGCGATAAATTCCTCTTTAAATGCTGCTTTCCCAGCATCTCACAAATTTTTATGTTTTATTTTCATTTAGTTCCAAATATTTTTAAATTTCTCTTTATATTTCTTCTTTTACTTATATGTTATTTAGAAGTGTCTTGTTTAATCTCCATGTATTTTTGGATTTATGGCCACCTTTCTGGTATTGATTTCTGGTTTAATTTCATTGTGGTCTGAGAAAGCAAGGCATTGTATGATTTCTGTTCTTTAAAATTTGTTAAGGTGTGTTTTATGGTCTAGAATGTGGTCCATCTTGGTTAATGTTCCATGTAAGCTGGAGAATAGAAGAATGTGTCATTTGCTGTTGTTGGATGAAGTAGTCTACAGATGTCAATTATATACAGTTGATTGATAGTACTGTTCAGCTCAACTGTGTCCTTAACTGATTTTCTCACTAGTGTATCTGTTAATTTCTGGCTGTGATATCAATTTCTATCAGTTTTTGCTTCATGTATTTTGACCGCTTTTGTCACATACACATTAAGGATTGTTATGTCTTTTTGAAGTATCAACACCTTTATCTTACGTAATTACTCTCTTTAGACCTGATCACTTTCTTTGCTCTTGAGTCTGTTCTGTTCATAATTAATACAGTATTTCTGCTTTTTAAAAATCAGCATTAGCATAGTATATATTTCTCCATTTCCTTTTTATTTATTTTTATATGGAACAGTTCACGAATTTGCGTGTCACCCTTGCACAAGGGCCATACTAATCTTCTCTGTATCATTCTAATTTTTGTATATGTGCTGCCGAAGCGAGCACTGTTTCCTTTAAACTCTACGTGTCTTTATATTTAAAGTAGGTTTCCTCTAGACAACATATAGTTGCTACTTGGTTTTGGATCTGTGACAATCTTTATTTTTTAATTGGGGTATTTAGACCATTGCCATTTAAGGTGACTATTGATATAATTGGGTTAATATCTACCATATTTATTACTAATTTTCATTTTTACATTTTTGTTACTGTTTTTGTCATTCACAGCTTTTGTGGTTTTTATTGAGTATTTTATATGATTGCATTTTCTTGTCTTTTTTTTTTTTTTTCCACCCTGTCATCACACTTAAAGTGTTTTATTTCACTCTCTCCTTGATTGCATGTTTTCTGAGGCAAATTCAGATATAATTCTTATACTTGTGCCTGTGTGGGTAACGTGTTTTCCTCTGGCTTCCTTCATGGATTTTAATCTTTGAGCGTGGAGGTATACTTCCCTTTCCCCCTCCTTTTTCGCATTTATCTTGCTTGGCGTCCTCTAAGTTTCTTTGATAGCTGGTTTGGCTACTGACATTTGTTCGAGGGGAAGTTTCTGGATGTTATGATTTCAAATATTGCTTCTCCTTTCTTCTCCTCCTTGTATTCCCGTTTTAACTATGTTATGCCTTTTGTATACATCCCAGCATTCATGAATATTTTGTTTGCTTTTGTTTTCCAGTCTTTTTCTCTCTTTCCGTTTCAATTTTGGAAGTTTTTATTGTCATATCCTCAAGCTTAGAGATTTTTTTTTCTTGAGTTGTGTCCCACTCTGCTGATGATTCCCTGAAAGACATTCTTCATTTCTGTTTGTTTTTGATCTCTCTGGCATTTCTGATTTGCTTTCATTATGCATATGTTCTTGCATGTTGTCTGCCTTTTCCATTAAATTCCTTATCGTATTAGTCATAGATTTTAAAAATTCTTGGTCTCATAATTCCAACATTCCTGCCATGGCTGACTTAGTTTCTAATGGTTTTTCACTTTGTTTAAACTGCATTTTTTGCCTTTTGTGTTGTTGTTTCATGTTGAACATTATGTCCTGGCAAAAGGGACTACACTATAAATAGACCTTTAGTAACACACTAGTAAATTGCGGGGAACAAGAGGCATCCTATACTTCTATAATTTTCAGTCTTTAGGTGAACCTCCCCTGGAATGTGAACTGCATAGGGGCTTCTTAGTTATTTTTTTCTCCTGCAAGTGGAACAGGATGATGGTTAGAGTCGCCTGAAGTTGTACATTTCCCTTCCCTAGGTTAGTTAGGTTCTGACAAAAACCTCCACAGGTTAGAATCTCGTTAAATAGTTTCTCCTAAAAGCAGGCCTTGTTAGGAAAAACAAAGCTCTGGTTATTTCAAAATGGTTCCTTTTCCCCCTTTATTGGAGGGATCTCTGGGGGACTCTTTCTCCGGTATTCACTCTGCGGGCCTGCTAGAGGTCCTAGAGGTAAAATTCACAAAAGTGTGAGAGTCCTCCAAGACCGGGTCCCCCTGGAGGTTTTCTTTTTCAGCCTTGTCCACACTGTGCCTCTATCAGTTTATCAGTTAAAATAGTTTAGGTTTTCTTTCCCTGGTTCCTGCAGAGGTTTCAGCTGCTGGGTTTGCTTAGGTAAGTTGTAAGTCTCTCTGTGCATTGATTTGTCTTTCTGGTTTTTTTTGTTTTGTTTTCTTAATTATACTTTAAGTTCTAGGGTACATGTGCACAATGTGCAGGTTTGTTACATAGGTATACATGTGCCAGTGTGCCATGTTTTTTTTTTTTTTTTGAGACTGAGTTTCACTCTTCTTGCCCAGGCTGTAGAGCAGTGGCGTGATCTCGACTCACTGCAACCTCCGCTTCCCGGGTTCAAGTGATTCTCCTGCCTCAGCTTTCCAAGTAGCTGGGATTACAGGCATGTGCCACCACACCCAGCTAATTTTTTTGAGACGGAATCTCGCTCTGTCACCCAGGCTGGAGTGCAGTGGCATGATCTCAGCTCACTGCAAGCTCCACCTCCCAGGTTCACACCATTTTGCTGCCTTAGCCTCCCGAGTATCTGGGACTATAGGCGCCTTCCACCACGCCTGGCTAATTTTTTTGTATTTTTAGTAGAGATGGGGTTTCACCTTATTGGCCAGGATGGTCTCGATCTCCTGACCTTGTGATCTGCCTGCCTCCGCCTCCCAAAGTGCTGGAATTACAGGTATGAGCCCCAATTTTTTGTTTAGCAGTTTGCCCTATGACCTCTCCATTCACTAATGTAAGAGTTGGTGATTTTCAGTTTGTTGAGCTTTGTATTTGTTTTAGGGTAGAGCAAAGACTTCTCTTTCCTCCTCATATGCTCAACGAGTAACCAGAATTCCTAGTATTGGCATTTAACGATATAAACTTCCCTCTTAAGTAGGGCTTTATGAATTTTGATATGTCGTGTTTTCATTTTTATTTAGTTTAAAAAAATGCTTTGTGGTTTTTCTTTTCTTCTTTGACCTATGAGTTACTTAAAAGTGTGTTATTTAGTTTAGAAATATTTGGATATTCACTTTGTTACTGATTTCTAATTTAATATTTTTATATTATGTCATTCCTTTTAAGTTTATTGATGCAGAACATGGATTATCTTGTTAAATATTCTGCGTGGCTTTTTTTTTGGGAGATGGAGTCTCCCTCTGTCCCCAGGCTGGAGTGCAGTGGCGCGATCTCAGCTCACTGCACCCTCCGCCTCCCGGGTTCAAGTGATTCTCCTGTCTCAGCCTCCTGAGTAGCTGGGACTCACCCAGCTAATTTTTGTATTTTTAGTAGAGACAGGGTTTCACTGTGTTGGTCAGGATGGTCTCGATCTCTTGACCTCATGATCCACCCCCTCAACCTCCCAAAGTGCTGGGATTACAGGCGTGAGCCATTGCGCCTGGCTCTGTGTGTTTTTTAAAAGAATGAATGTGTATTCATTTGTAGTTGTGTGGAGTTTTTCTGTAAATGTCCATTAGGTCAAGTTGATTTATATTAAGTTGTCTGTATCTTTACTTGTTTTTTGCCTGTTTGTTCTGTCAATTATTGTGAGCAGGTGCAGAAACAATTAGGATTTTTGTATCTTCTTGATGAGTACGCCACTGTATTTTGTTAATGTTCTTTATTGTGAAATCTACTGGCTGATATTAATATAGTGAATTTAGCTTTCTTTTGATTAGCTTTAGCTTGATGTTTCTTTTCCCATGCTTATACTTTCTTTGTGCCTTTATATTTAAAATAGATTTCTTTTTTCTTTTTTTTTCTTTTTTTTTTGAGATAGAGTCTCACTCTGTCACCCAGGCTGGAGTGCAGTAGCATGATCTCAGCTCACTGCAACCTCTGCCTCCCAGGTTCAAGTGATTCTCCTGCCTCAGACTTCCAAGTAGCTGGGATTGCAGGTGTGTACCACCACGCCTGGCTAACTTTTGTATTCTTAGTAGAGATGAGGTTTCACCATGTTGGCCAGGCTAGTCCTGAACTCCTGGCCTCAAGTGATCCACCTGTCTCGGCCTTCTAAAGTGCTGGGATTCCAGGCGCAAGCCACCACGCCTGGCCTAAAGTTAAATTAACTTAAAATAGGCTTCTTTTTTGTTTGTTTGTTTGCTTGCTTGTTTTGAGGGGGTTTCATTCTTGTTGCCCAGGCTGGAGTGCAATGGCATGATTTTGGCTCACCGCAACCTCTGCCTCCTGGGTTTAAGGGATTCTCCTGCCTCAGCCTCCCCAGTAGTTGGGATTACAGGTGTGAGCCACTGCACTGAGCTAAAATAGGTTTCTTTAAAGCAGCGTATAGTCATGTTTTGAGTTTATTCATTCATTGTTGCAATCTTTGCTTTTTAATTGGAATGTTTAGAGAATTTACATATAATACGATTCTCTGAGTGGTTGTATTTTACTATAATACTGTTTTGTTGTTGTTGTTGTTGTTGTTATTATTGAGACAGGGTCTTGCTCTGTCTCCCAGGCTGGAGTGCAGTGGCTTGATCTCAACTCATGGCAACCTCTGCCTCCTGGGTTCAAGCAATTCTCCCACCTCAGTCTCCTGATTAGCTGAGACTACAGGTGCATACCACCACATGTGGCTAAGTTTTGTATTTTTTGGTAGAGATGGGGTTTTACCATGTTGGCCAGGCTGGTCTCGAATTCCTGACCTTGGTTGATCTGCCTGCCTTGGCCTCCAAAAGTTCTGGGATTACAGTGTGAGCCACCGCACCTGGCCTCTGGGTAGTTGTATTTTAATCTAACATTTGCTAATCCTTTTCTTTTTGCCCATCATTTCTCTTTCCTTCTCTCTCTCTCTTTCTCTTTCTCTGCTGTATGTTTGATTGAACCTTTTTTGTGATTCAGTTTTGCCTGATTTGCAATAATTTTTTGTTCCATTGCATTGTTTTAGAGACTACAGTATAGCATCATTAGTCCATCAGAGTTTACCTTCAAGCAGAATTATACTAGTTTACATATAGTGTAAGAACCTTGTAGCTATATACTTCTACCCTTTTGGTTTCGTGCTATTTTTATCACTTTTTTTTTTTTTTTTAACATATGTTACAAAACTCACAATTTATTGTTACTCCTTTTGCTCTATATCAGCTGTCTTATAAAGAGTTTAAAATAGGCCAGGCGCGGTGGCTCATGCCTGTCCTCCCAAGCACTTTGGGAGGCCGAAGCGGGTGGATCACGAGATCAAGAGATCAAGACCATCCTGCCCAGCATGGTGAAACCCTGTCTCTACTAAAAATACAAAAATTAGCTGGGCATGGTGGTATGCGCCTGTAGTCTCAGCTACTGGGAAGGCTGAGGCAGGAGAATCGTTTGAACCCAGGAGGTGGAGGTTGCAGTGAGCCAAGATCGCAGCACTGCACTGCAGCCTGGCAACAGAGCGAGACTCGTCTCAAAAAAAAAAGCTATGAACAATTCTTTATTATTTATCATTTTTACTATATTTGTCTGTTACTCCTTATCCCTTTTCACAGTTTCAATTACCTTCAGTCAACTGAGGTGTGAAAAATATTGAATTGAAAATTCCGGAAATAAATAAATTATAATTTGCACACTGTTTTGAGTGATGTGATGAGAAATTTCACATCATCTTGCTTCATCTCTTTGTACTACATTTACCATTAGCAATTAATATTTCTAATGCTCTTCATTCTTTTTGGTATATTCACATTTCATTTATTATTTACTTGAAATAGTTCTTTTAGCATTTATTGTAGTGTTGGTCTGCTAGTGATTAGTTCTTTCAGCTTTTATATCCAAAAAAGCCTTTATTTTGTACTTGTTTTAGAAAGATATTTTATAATAGTTGCCCGTGGAATTCTAAGTTGACAGTTTTTTCTTTTAGTACTCACCTGTTTTCTAGATTGAATGTTTTTAGGGAAAATTTTGCTTTCATTCTTATCTTTGTTTTTGGCATGTAAGACATCCTTAAAAAAAAAAAAAAGAAAAGAAAAGCCTGGTTTCTTGTAACATTTCCTCTTTATCATTGGTTTTTAATGATAAACAATTTGATAATGAACTGAGTTCATTTACTTTTCTTCATATTTATTTTTCTTGGGGTTACTTGAGGTTCTTAAACTGTGAGGTTTTTTTTTCCTCATCAATTTTACAATTTTTCCTACTATTATTTCTTCAGTTTTGTGGGGATTTTTTGTTCGTTTGTTTTGATCCCCCCATTCTTTTTGAGTAGTTTAGCAGCATGTAAATTAGGGTACTTAAAGTTGTTCTACAGCTCACTGTTCTTTTTTTTTTTTAATCTTTTTTTTGGTGATTTATGTTGGGTAGTTTACATGTTGTAGTCTCAAGATAGGCTTGGTACAAAGTATGTGGGTTTTTATGGGACACTTGAATAGTACATAATTTTATTTTAAAATTTTAAGCAGTACATTATGTTTTCTAATGGTTGAAGGCATAGCACTTCTTGTCACCAATTTAGATGACAGAGCCTTGTAGACTAATCTGAGGCAACCATACCTTTTGTAAATAATCATAGCTGCTTTTTTTTGGTTACTTGTTATAGAGTCGTTATTTAATTTTGGATCTAGTTTTAAATTTTTGTTTGAAGTAAATAATTTTTGTTCCCACTTAATGGTATTGTGTAGGTATATTGGTGTTGCAGCTTATCTTTGGACTAATAGTTGGCCATGAAATAAAAATTACATGTATTCTGAATTAGCCTTTTAAAAGATTAAGTTGCCTATAAATCACAATGTAGAACAAAGTATTTATGCAGCACTTCAGAGACTCTCAATACAGCCAGATACCTAGTTTTATCTCCAGTAGAAAAGAACAACTACAAAAGAACTTATATTTTTCAGTAGAGCAGCAAATGAAGTAGTTTGCATTTTGTGGTCCAATTTGCATGAAAAAAATAAATATTATTATGTACAAGAATTATACTCAGAGCAGTGAGATGTTCGTACTATGATAGACATTTAGAATACAAAAGTGAGGAAACAAGATTTTGTGAATTTAGTCTTGGGCTTACTCATAGTGTGTCTTTCAGCCATCTCCTACCTCCCTCTGGTCTCCTTTTACCTGTCTTTTCCTCGATTTTGAGTTGATTGTTGTATGTTTATAATGGAGTTCCCTAGTGCCATATTGTCCCAACAGCACATTTTGGAATAAGTACTTTTAAAATCACTTTTAAATGTGGAATTAAAATAGAGGTTTCTCTTTGAATGAACCCTGCATTGCCTTAGTGAGTGTCATTATGTATAATTTAAAAATTGTTAACATCTAAAGCTAAAATTCATTTTTTTCATATTAAGTCTGATTATGTTCTGAAATGTAGGTTTGGACATTTTAAAAATGTTCAGTTATGGCTTTAATATGATTTTTTTGTCACTGAAATTTGATTGCTTTATTCATTGCTTTCTTTGTAATACTGTTTCTTCCAAATGTCATGTTTTCATGGGTTTTTATGGACAGATTTATACTTGAGGGTTTGAGCAAGGATGTTCTGTTAAATAAGTGGGAAAAATGACCATCTCTAATGTAGATTGTCATGTGGAAGTGAATAGTGTATTTTCATTATAGTACTCTACCCAATTTTCTCTCCATTCTTTATTTGATACATGAACAAAAATACGTGAGTGAAGAACACCACTGTGTTTTCTTAGATGACTTTTAAACTTCACTAGGTCATGCAAGGATCAGATGTGAGAGGAATGGAGAACCTCAGGATCAACTCAAGTAATTGGAAAAAGTATTTGAAAAATGAGGTGGGGTGGTTTCCAAATTGACCTGCCCAGCATGGAAAAGGTTCATATTTCTAAAGTAAGCCATGAAGTTTCATCAGCTTAAATGTGATTGGTTTGTAAAATGGGATTTTTTTTCCTTTTAAACTTACTTTGAAACGTTTGTTCTTGTTTGTGGATCGTAGTTTGTTAGAATGGTGGAGTACTTTGTTTTTATGAAATATTTCTTCTATTTAATGATGCATATCCGTTATTGGCACTGAGATAATGGGGCCTGGGGATGGCAACAGGTTGATAGAAAAGCCGCAAGAAAGATTTGGTTTTCCAAACACTTAATTTTTTCTCTTATTCCTCTTTTTGAAATTGTTTTTGCTAAAAATGCCAGCCATTTTGAAACTTGATTTTATTGTCATGTTCTCGTTTTTCATATTCATCTGATGGTTTGTGTTGAGTGGTGGCTGTATGTGGGAAAATTCACTTTTGCATATTTTCAAATTTTTTCATTTTTATAGCAGAGATTTTAGATACATACAATAAAAAAGTATTCACTTATCCAACAAAAATCTAGTGCCGATTATGTTGCAAGCACTTCGTGAACTTTATGCTGTCCATGCCTCAGATACTTTAGTGAACTTAATGGCGACATCAAAACCTTTGCCCTAGTGGACTTTATAAACCTTTGATTTCAAAACATGGTGATTAATGTGCATCTGGTATAATACACTTTCATGTATTCGCCATTATTTGGGTATACCTTGTAATAAAAATGATTGCTAAAACTGGAAACTGTTAATACAGCTCTTCATCCTTTTTCCTTAACAAATGCAGATCAAGGGAATAATTGAGAGCCACTTTTAGGGATAGTTATAAAATCTTACCTTTGCGATATATAACTTTTTCCTCAACATAACAATTGGAAAAATGATTTCTGTTTCAAATCTTTCTGTTTTTTTTGCAAAGGGACCCTCACCTGAATTCTTTAAAAAGTTTCGCTCTGTCCTCCGCTAGCCTTATAAACTCATGGATATGGTCCTCTAATGGATTTGTAGCACGTTAGTCCCTTATTGTCACCTTCCTGTGTTGAACACTAAAGCTTATTTTAATTTCATGTCTAAGAAGTGTAGACATTGTTAAAAAAAAAAAAAAATGATGTTGCTTGACAAATGCTTATCTTCAGTATTACTGTGTGTCACTTCATAAATATAACTAATACATACTTTTACTAGTTGTTGCAATTTGATCCTGAAACAGCCATCTTTAAATTATCTATGCTTTTTCTTTTCTTTCTTCTTCTTTTTTTTTTAAGTAATTATAATAGACTTAAATTGTTTTTGGATGATTTTCCTAGGTGAACCGACTTATTTTTAGAACAGAAACTTTGTGTTTATTCTGCAAGTTCTTATTGTTAATGTGTCACCTATTGTTTTCTGTAACTAAAATGTAATCAACTCTTTTTCCTTCCCTTTTGAATCAAAATGTTAGACTTATACAAGCACTAGCAACAACTCTATATCTGGATCACTGAAGCGCTTGGAAGATACTACTGCACGATTTACAAATGCAAATTTCCAGGAAGTCTCTGCACACACCTCTAGTGGAAAAGATGTTTCAGAGACTAGAGGGTCAGAGGGCAAAGGGAAGAAATCTTCAGCTCACAGCTCAGGTCAAAGGGGAAGAAAGCCTGGTGGTGGAAGAAATCCAGGAACAACTGTGTCAGCAGCTAGCCCTTTTCCTCAAGGTATTAGTGATGTTTTAGTTAAAATACTTGTCTTTAAGATGGTTAATAATAGTTATGCTTTGTAAAAGAATTATTTTTTTTTTGGGAACTTATAACTAATGGATGTTCTAGATTATTAAATGATTAGTTGCTATAGTAAGATTACTTTAAAGATAGTGTTTCCTATTAAATTTTTCTGGTACTTTTTCTTTCCTTTTATAATATGATTTGTGTTTCCAGAGTTGAATTGTAATTTTAATGTTTAACTAGACAGGGAATAATGCTTAAAATTGGGGAGAAAAATAATAAAAGCTGGAGCTTTGCTTTGAGTTCTATAGAACAGCCCTTCTTTTTGTTTGAGATGGAATCTTGCTCTGTTGCCCGGGCTGGAATGCAGTGGCACAATCTCGGCTTACTGCAACCTACGCCTCTGGGGTTCAAGTGATTCTTGTGCCTCAGCCTCTTGAGTAGCTGGGATTACAGGTGCATGCCAGCATACCTGGCCAATTTTTGTATTTTAGTAGAGATGGGATTTCACCATGTTGGCCAGGCTGGTCTCGAACTTCTGACCTCAGGTGATCCTCCCGCCTTGGCCTCCCAAAGTGCTGGGATTACAGGCTTGAGCCACTGTTCCTGCATCTTTTCTATAAGTGTTCTTTATTTATATTTCCTGAACATTAAAAACAATTAAGGTTGGCCAGGCATGGTGGCTCACATCTATAAGCCTAGCAGTTTGGGATGCTGAGGCGGGCAGAACTCTTGAGGCCAGCTTGGGCAACATGGTAAGACCCCATCTCTATAAAAAATTTAAAAATTAGCTGTGTGTGAACTGGGCACAGTGGCTCATGCCTGTAATCCCAGTATTTTATGAGGCTCAGTCAGGTGGATCATCTGAGCTTAGGAGTTGGAGACCAGCCTAGGCAACATGGCAAAACCCTGTCTCTCTAAAAAATACAAAATTAGCCGGGCATGGTGGCACATGCCTGTAGTCCCAGCTACTTCAGAGGCTGAGGTGGAAAGATTGCTTGAGCCCAGGAGGTTGAGGCTGCAGTGAGCTGAGATTGCACTGCTGCACTCCAGCCTGGGTGACAGAGTGAGACCCTGTCTCCTTGGACAGGCAAACAAAATTAGCCAGGTGTGGTGATGTGCGCCTGTGGCCCCAGCTCCTCAGGAGGCTGAAGTGCGAGGATTGCTTGACCCAGGGAGGTTGAAGCTACAGTGAGCCGTGATTGTGCCACTGCACTCCAGCCTAGGCAACAGAACAAGACCCTGCCTCTAAAAGCAAACAAACAAAAAACAAAAACAAACAAAACCCACTAAATAAATAAATACAATTAAGGTTTACATTTTACGTTTTTTAGTAGATAAATACTGGACAATTTTTAGGGGATTTACATAGATCTCAGTAAATAAGTTGTTGATTAATAATGCATTTGTTACGAAGTTTGAGGTTTAACAGATTAACACACTAACCTGTTTTCTAGGTTGTGTGTGTGTGTGTGTGTGTGTGTGTGTGTGTGTGTGTTTTGAGACAGGGCCTTGCTTTGTTGCCCAGGCTGGAGGGCAGTCGTGTGTTCATGGCTCACTGCAAGGTTGACCTCCTGGGCTCAAGCATTCTTCCCGCTTCAGACCCTCAGTTAGCTTTTGCCTCTACCTTTGTCTCCCAAGTAGGTGGGACCACAAGCATGCGTCACCATGCCCAGCTCATTTTTAAATTTTCTGTAGAGATGGGTTCGGCCTCCTGAGTAGCTGGGATTAGAGGCCCATGCCACCACACCTGGCTAATTTTTGTATTTTTAGTAGAGTCGGGGTTTCACCATGTTGGTCAGGCTGGTCTCGAACTCCTGACCTCATGATCCTCCTGCTTTGGCCTCCCAAAGTGCTGGGATTACAGGCATGAGCCATTGTACCCAGCCTAAGGTTCTTATATCTTAGAATGGCATGGTGGGGTACTGATGTTCTTTAAAGAAAGAATAAGCAGTGATGGCTGATGTCTTTATGAAGTTCCATGAAAATTGGATTGGGAGAATGTGAGGCATAGATTAGATTCCATATGATCATTATTTTGTCAAATCCATTTTCTATTGTGGTAGATTCAGCTGAACAATAACAATGACTGGTATGTCTTAAAACTGAGAACTCATAACCTAGGAAACGTCTTTAGGTTCTTATTGTATATTGGGAACATTTTCAATCATACCTTCAATATTCAAAAAAGAAGTTCCCCTATACATTTAGAGTCAGATTATAGTCTTGTTAACGTCTTCTTGCATGACTGTGGAAAGGAGACTACTGTTCTTTAGTCCTTCCTCAGGCATACATGAGGTGTTAGGGGGAGAATTGCGGATGTTGCTGTGGCAAAAGGTAGGTGGAATAAAAAACATCTTATATCTTACAAGTAATAGCTTGCAATTCCACTGTAAACATTAATACCATCTATAAAATGACACATATTTTTAAAGGTAATTTTAGGGATAAATTTGACTTCAGTAATAAGTTTTCAAGTCTTAATATACTGATGTCCTAAGTGTTGTAGTTAATTTTTTTAACTCTCTCTTCTCTTTAATGATTATATCATGTCTGCTGCTTATGGGAACTTTAGCATCCAATTTTTCTGTCCCCCCTCCCCCGCCTTTTTTTTTTTTTTTTTTTTTTAACTACAGGCAGTTTTTCAGGAACTCCAGGCAGTGTAAAATCATCTTCTGGAAGTTCAGTACAGTCTCCCCAGGATTTCCTGAGCTTTACAGACTCAGATCTGCGTAATGACAGTTACTCTCACTCCCAACAGTCATCAACAACCAAAGATGTACATAAAGGAGAGTCTGGAAGCCAGGAAGGGGGGGTAAATAGTTTTAGTACCTTAATTGGTCTCCCTTCAACCTCAGCTGTTATTTCACAGCCTAAAAGCTTTGAAAATTCACCTGGAGATTTGGGTAATTCCAGCCTTCCTACAGCAGGATATAAGCGGGCTCAAACTTCTGGCATAGAAGAAGAAACTGTAAAGGAAAAGAAAAGGAAAGGAAATAAACAAAGTAAGCATGGACCTGGTAGACCCAAAGGAAACAAAAATCAAGAGAATGTTTCTCATCTCTCAGTTTCTTCTGCTTCACCAACATCATCTGTAGCATCAGCTGCAGGAAGCATAACAAGCTCTAGTCTGCAGAAGTCTCCTACATTGCTCAGGAATGGAAGTTTACAGAGCCTCAGTGTTGGCTCATCTCCAGTTGGTTCAGGTAGGGGTTTGCCTATTATTTTTTTCCTTCACTCCCACCACCTCCCTTCTTCTGTCTCAACATGTTTTCAACTGTTGTTACGATAATACTTGGAATTACTAAATGACATTTAATTAAAGTGAAATTTTTTAAATTCTCTAATGGAAAATACAAAAATGTCTTAAAATCTTAGATGATTTGGTTTTTGGGAAAGATGTTTGGCACTAATTTGATTTTACTTATGTAGGCTAAACAGTCTATTGGTCAGTCATTCATTACTTACAAAACGCTTAGAATTTATTTCCTATTTTTGTTTCACCTGCACAGTATTTTTAAAAAACCAATGCAGAATTTACATTTAGGGTGTGAGTGTTTTTACCCTTTGTTTTTTGTTTTGTTTTGAGCTCCCTTTCTCTAAACTTCAATTTTAGTCATCATTTTCTAAATGACTTCTCACACAGATATTACTTGAATTACTCTATCCTGGGACATTTTTATATCAGTGATAAATGATTTAAGTTTGTGGAATCTAGCAGTCACATTTTATTTCAGGAGGTATCCGAAATGATTTAATTTTGTTTTCAAATATACTTCATAATTTTACCATTCTTTTTATTATACGACAAGTGAGTTGATATACATTGTTATTCACACCATTGGGATGTTTCTGTAACTTGCAATTTGTGTTATGAATATTATTTTCAATTTTTAAAAATTTCTTCAAAATGCATGTTTTTAGACAGACCCTTAACAGTTGATATTAACTGAAATGTCAGCATCTATCTTTTAAATTGCATCTTAAATTTAAGATAAATGATTTTCAATAAATGTTGAAACCTTTCTTCTAGTTTTAGATTTCTGATTGTTGAAATAACAAGAATTTAGCTAAGATAAATTATGGATTGTATTTGTTCTGTTAGTTGGTGGCAAGGGTAGGTAGGAAATGGTATGGAAAAATGATACAATTTAATGAAGAATGCTCATGTTTATTTTATAAATACAGAGTTTTAGATTGTTTTAATAGTTGTGAATACAGAGTACTAACTTCAGTAAACAAACAGAAAAAAGACCACTCCAAGAGAGAAAATATTATATGTAAAGGTCAGATGTGAGAAATAGTAACTATAACTGTGATTTGTCATGTGCCAGTTATGTTAATATTTATTATCTCATTTAACAACGGTTATAAAATGTCCTCATTTTACAGCTGGTGACACTGAGGCTTTGAAAGCTAAAATAAGATGCCCAAGATCACGTAGCCAGGAGTTTCTTTGTATTCAGAAATGAGTGGAATCTACAGATGCATTAAGGATGGTTCTAGAGCAGGATTTATCAATCTTAGCGTTACTGACAATTTGGATCCGACAAGTCTTCATGTGTTACCCTGTGTATTGCAGGATATTTACCAGAATCCCCAGTCCCTACCCCCTACAGGCCAAGAGCATCATCACACTCTCCCTTCCCACAGTGGGAATAAAAAATGTCTCCAAACATTGTTTAATGTGTTAAATGTGTCCCGGGGACCAAAACTACCTCTGGTTGAGGCTCACTATTTTAGAGGGGGAAAATATATATAAATTGTAGTGAGAAAGAAGTTCATAGAAAAGGTTTAAATATATTGCATATTTGAATGTATGCTTTTATTTATATGTTTCCTTGGAGACCAGAAGGGCTTAGCAATAAGCCCCCTTGTCACAAAAAGTACCTTTAGACAAATTTAATTTAAAAAATCGAATTTCTCTTCATTTTTAGCAAGAGGCGTAATTAATCACGTGGAGTACCTTACTGAGAAGATAAAGCTAGATTTGCTTTTGTAGGGAGACCTCTTTACTGATTTTCTGTAGTTTTGAAGCATAGTCTGAGAATTTCTAAATTTCAGAAATTACATTTGAATGCTTATTTGAAACATGTCTCCAAATTAATAAAATTAAGATATTGATTTACATCCCTGAAAATATTTTCCTATCTGTTACAGATTTGGGGAGATGTTAGGTATAAGGAGTAGTGTTCCTCATAGGATGGTTGCTTTCAGAGGGCAGTGTTTGTGCTACTCTTGTGGCAGAAAAAAAGGATTTGTATCTCTTACCATTAGGTAAATATAGTAATTTAGGGGGAAATTCTTACAAGTATTAGTTCACAAAAATAAATGACCTAAGAAATTTATCTGCCAAGAAATTTTTAAAACGTTGTGTTTAAAAATTACTCTGAGGCTGGACGTGGTGACTCACACCTGTAATCCCAGTACTTTGGGGGTCTGAGGCGGGCAGATCACCTGAGGTCAAAAGATCGAGACCGTCCTGGCCAACATGGTGAAACCCCGTCTCTACTAAAAATACAAAAATTAGCTGGGCGTGGTGGCATGTACCTGTAGTCCCAGCTACTAGGGAGGCTGAGGCAGAAGAATTACTTGAACCCGGAAGGCAGAGGTTGCAGTGAGCCGAGATCAGGCCACTGCACTCCAACCTGGGAGACAGAGCGAGACTCCATCTCAAACAAACAAACAAACAAAATTACTCTGAAGATGTTATATGTCTTGTTAAAGCTATAATCATGGAATAAGATTATTGAAAACTATTTGAGATATATTCTTTAGTTTTATATATGTTAATAAACATTTTAAGACTTAGTGCAGAACATTTATTGATAATAGTAAAAAGTGTATCCTTATCCAGAAGAGGCTTGGCTTCATGCCATGAATATTTAGGAATTACACTGCTTTAGTCATAATAAGTTAAGAATTGCTAACTGCTGATGAACACTGAGTGTGTGCGCAGTTAAGAAGCATTAAGTGTTATTCCTTCTTATATAGGACAAGAAACTGAGACAGAATTCTCTTAGGTTTTAAGTGATGGAGATATGCATTTTCCCTGGGTCCAGAGCCATTTAATTAGACAGTTTAACAGGTGTTTGCTGATGAGTGTCTAACACCACACTATTGTAACGTCAGTTTTACTTTAAGCAAAGAGATCCCTGAACAAATTTGAACCAATAATTTAACTTTCGGCAATAGTGTTTCTTACTAGTATGAAAAGTTAATTTTTCCTTTGAACTAATTTGAAATTGAGAAATCGTTTAGTAATTGGGGAAACAAGAAGCTTCCCCCCCATATAATAAATAACTAGGAAGGAGAAAATGTATACAGTCATCCTTTGGCATCCATGCGGAATTGGTTCCTGGACCTCCTGCAAATAAATACCAAAGTCCAAGATGCTCAGGTTTCTGTTATAAAATGTCATAGTATTTTCATATAAACTATGCACATCTTCCTGTGTACTTACTCATTTCTAGATTTCTTTTTTTTTTTTTTTTTTTTGAGACGGAGTCTCGCTCTGTCGCCCAGGCTGGAGTGCAGTGGCGCGATCTGGGCTCACTGCAAGCTCCGCCTCCCGGGTTCACGCCATTCTCCTGTCTCAGCCTCCCGAGTAGCTGGGACTACAGGCGCCCACAACCGCGCCCAGCTAATTTTTTTGTATTTTTAGTAGAGACGGGGTTTCACCGTGGTCTCGATCTCGTGAGCTTGTGATCCGCCCGCCTCGGCCTCCCAAAGTGCTGGGATTACAGGCGTGAGCCACCGCACCCGGCCCTAGATTTCTTATAATATCTAGTATCATGTAAATGCTATGTAAATAGTTGTTATACTGTATTGCTTAGGGAATCATGACAGGAAAAAAAGTCTGTACACATTCATTACAGACTCAATTTTTTCCTCCAGATATTTTCTATGCAAGGATGGTTGAATCCCCAGATGTGGAATCCCACAAATACAGAAGACAACTGTATTATGTATTACATCATCACAAATTGTTTTTCATGATGCTCTTTCTAAAAGATTGACTTTCTTGAATGACAGGTTGATAATTTAGTAATGTCAAAGATGACCTTTGTAAGCATGTTAGTTAAACTGTAACATTCACTATAATAGTCCTGAGGCTAGGGGCTGTTTCTGACATTCACAACTGTATCCCCACTTCCAACACAGTGCTTTGAACATAGTAAATGTTAAACATCATTTTTAAAAATGAATGAATACTATTAGTTTTCTCATGAGTGTATGTCATGTGGTTAGTAGTATCCTGTATGATTTTGTACTTGCCCTCTGTTTTCTTTTCTTTTTTTTTTTTTTTTGAGTTGGAGTCTTGCTTTGTTACCCAGGCTAGAGTGTAGTGGCCCGATCTCGGCTCCCTGCAACCTCTTCCTCCCGAGTTCAAGCAATTCCCCTGCCTCAGCCTCCCTAGTAGCTGGGACTACAGGTGCGTGCCACCACACCCACCTAATTTTTGTATTTTTAGTAGAGACAGGGTTTCACCATGTTGGCCAGGATGGTCTCCATCTCTTGACCTCATGATCCACCTGCCTCAGCTTTGCAAAATGCTGGGATTACAGATATGAGCCCCTGGGCCCGGCTATTTTTAGAGCTTTTCATGTAGTATTTATTTTGCCAGTTTGTGATGAAAAATATTGTTAAGTTGGAAAAGATCATGGAGAGGTTGAATTGTACTTTGAAGTAGGCAGAAAATGAAGGCCAACATTACCTGAAAAGAAAGTAAAGGTCTGTTTGAGGGAAAAGCCTAATAGGAACAGGAAGCTTGTGTTTGTGGCACTGTGAAGGTAATGTTTATAGGGTAGGATGGGTTCATGGAGAAATGAATGCCAGACTGAAGAAATCAGACTGATAAGCTAATGATCTTTTTCTTAAAACAACTATTGTGGCTAATTATCGTTATTAAAGAATTTCATTAATGGAAAAGAAAAAAATCCTGTCTCATTCAGCTTAGCAATGCTTATATAATGTCTTATTTGAGTACGTTTAAGTTTCTTAGGAACTCTTTAGTTACTCTCTCATTTGATCCTTGGAACAGCCTTGTGAAATAGGATAGCTCCTGTTGATGTTGTTATTTCTCCTTTACAACTAGGATGTAAAGCAGGAGTAGAGTCAGGTTCTAATGTTGTGATTCCCTCTTGAAATTATTGGCTAGAAGTATTAGTTTTAATAGTAATCAAAATTCTCTCATGACATGTTCAAATTGTAGCAGAGTACATTTTTTCTGGGAACCATAGATCAAATTAAAGTAGAAGCCTAGAAAAACACCTATAAAATGTTTGATTCAGAGTTTAGATTGTAAAATTTTTATTATGGATTGAAGTGGGTCCTGATAAATGACCTGTTTTATAGTGACTTGTACAAAGTGGAAAAATAGTGTGTTTTTAAAAGTGATTTGTAAGAGTTTTAAGTTTGGGGCTTATAGGTTTTGTTCTTCTTTTGACTGAACTCTTTTCTATGTACGTTCTTTTGAGTTCTGAACAGTTAGGCACGGGGTCTTTTGAAACATCAAAAACCGTTTTGGAAGAGTTGACAATCTGTCCTTTCCTCCTTGCTATTTATCTTCACCACATTACAAAAATTTATGATTTACTAAAGTGAAAGTTGAGAACATCTTTTTCTTCACTAAAATCAGCTTGTTATTTTCTCTGAGAAAAGTCTGATATTCATTAACCCATTTATGCTGGAGGTTGCAACTTTTTCTGTGTGAAAAATCAGACCCTGGTGATGACCTTGAGCAGTAGGATATAAAGAACTCCCACAAATTTAGGTTCCAGTAATGGAATACGAGGCATAAAGAACTCAAAGTGCAAGAGGTTGATGGTTTAGCATTTCCTGGGACGTACTATGTCCTTTCAAAGTACAGGTTGAGTAACCTTTATTAAAAATTCTTGAGACCATAGTGTTTGGAATTTCAGATTTTTGGGGGATCTTGCAATACTTGCATTATATATACTTACCAGTTGAGCATCCCTAATCTGAAAATCAGAAATCCAAAATGCTGCAATGAGCATGAGAGTCATGGGAGCACTCAAAAAGTTTTGGATTTGGGGGCTGCGTTTTTGGTTAAATAATATCCAAGGAATTCCCAGGTATCCCTCCTTTAAAAAACTTTTGCCAACAGTGTTAGCCATAAGGGAATACCAGTTGCTTCCAGAATTAGCAAACCCAGGTCCTTTGAGTCACAGCCTTGGTCCAGTTTTATCAGTTATATTTCCCTTAGAAAGCCATATAGAAATTAAGTTCTCATATTCTGAGCAGATTTTGCTTTTAGTAGTGTTTTATTGCCTTGTTCTCTGCACCTTCTGCTTGTTCTTGTTTCGGTGGAATAAAAGAGTAAGGGTAATAATATCTTATTCATTTGTTATCTTTCTCTTTTCTTGTTTTTTTTTTTTTTTTTTGAAACCGCGTCTTGCTCTGTCGCCCAGGCTGGAGTGCGGTGTTACAATCTCAGCTCACTGCAACCTGTTTTCCACGTTCAAGCGATTCTTGTGCCTCAGCCTCCCAAGTAGCTAGGATTACAGGCATGTGCCACCGTGCCCGGCTAATTTTTATGTTTTTAGTAGAGACGGGGTTTCACCATATTGGGCAGGCTGGTGTCAAACTCCTGACCTCATGTGCCGACTTTGGCCTCTCAAAGTGCTGGGATTACAGGCTTGAGCCACCACACGCAGCCATCTTTCTCAAAAATGAATGGTTCAAGATAGTGAGCTAAGTGTAACTTAATGAGTTTTATGCTGCTATGTAAGTCATAATGTATTTATGCTCATATATCAACTAAATTATCATACTTAAATTGTGATTTCCACATGAAAACAGTATTCAAATGTTTTTGGCAAACTCTTCCCATCTAATGAATGACCTAGGCCTAGAGCGGTGGCTCACATCTGTAATCTCAGCACTTTGGGAGGTCGAGGCAGGCATATCACTTGAGGTCAGGAGTTCCAGACCAGCCTGGCCAACATGATGAAACCCTGTTTCTACTAAAAATACAAAAATTAGCTGGGCGTGGTGACGTGCACCTGTAGTCCCAGTTATTTGGGAGGCTGAGGTGGGAGGATCACTTGAACCCAGGAGGCAGAGGTTACAGTGAGCTGAGATTGTGCCACTGCACTCCATCCTGGGCTACAGAGTGAGACTTTGTCTCAAAAAAAAAAAAAAAAAAACCCCGAAAATCTAAAGCGTATTAGTGTATCATGTTGCGAATCATACTTTCTTGCATTAATGAAGCCTTATATTCTCAGACACTTGTTATACAGATTCATTTGTAAGCCCTTATGTCTTTTCCTCACTCTTTGTAAAAACACACAGATACATTCCACACACTCCCATTAAGATTTATGAGAATTCTGTCACATTTGGTTCTCCCCCTCACATCCCAATTATTAGCTTATAATTTTTGTTTTTGAAGTTCTAGTTGGCCTACTTAATTAACTACACTTTTAGGCGAATTTCCCTCAATTTTTCCGGCCTATTTCTTTTTTTACCCTTGAGTCACTGACAATTTATTCACTGATTTCCTTTTTCCTTCCTCTCAACAGAAATTTCCATGCAGTATCGGCATGATGGAGCTTGCCCAACAACTAGTAAGTTGTCTAACTGGGTTGATAACCCAGGCCTTTTGTCTCCTCTGGTGCTCTTTCTAGTATGTTATGCCACCTGGGAACCTCTCAATTTTAATTTTCCAAAATGCAAGTTTTTCTTAATTGAACATATTTTTTCTCCTGCAGAGATAATATACTGCTTTGTCTTGTTATGGGCCCATAGTACAGTCAAATTGTGTATAAATTTTAATTATTGTTGGTCCTTTATTATGGTGCTTTTATTGCAGAATTGTAACTTCACCTCCTTCTTGAAATAATGTTTTTTTTTTTAACATTTTGTTTTCTATTCTTATAATGTTTCAATATTTGTATATTTGCACTAGGTGGCTTTCTTGATTAGTCTTCTACATGTGTTGAGGCTTTCTTATACTGAAGTCTGGGAAATGAGAATATTCGATAGGGTTAGATGATATAATGAGGTTTTTCTTTATGATAAATATTGTTAAGTGTGCCCTAAGGCAGATTTACCTATATAGAATTGCATCCTATAGTGACTCGCTTTTAGCAAGACATTACGTTGACATAAATGTCTTTTAAAAAGTGATTTGAAATACATATTTATTACTAAGGAAATTATTGTCATTATGGCAATATATCTAACATATCTCAATTTAGTTGATAATGTGTTGGCAAGTGGAATACAATATTTAAAAATTTATACCGTGTAAAAATGGAGCCAAGCTTGCAGTTTTAATGATTCAAACAATGATACATGATAGACTTACTGAAATTTTATTATACTGATTCAGTCTATGGCTATGTATTTCTTTTGTGTGTTTGAGAATGATCTTAACCTGAAGTCCTTTTTTCCTTACTTAAAAGCGTTCTCAGAGTTGCTGAATGCAATACACAATGGTAAGTTTTATTAGAATCTTCTCTAGTGGTTCGTTTATCACAAAGGTTGCCTTTTGTAGAGAATCTCGATTGAAAGCTGGCATGTTCTATTGATTAGATGAAATCCAGTGCTGCAGTGAGTCAATTGTTCAGCACCTTAGTGAAAAATTTTTGTAGATTGCTAATAAGAGGATGATAGGTCAATATGGTTCATCAGTTTGGCTTTTATTGTTTCTTTTTAAGGCAAAATGATAATAGCGTTTAAAGTTTCTGAAAATCTTTTTATTTTTACAAATGGTTTTTCTAGTTCTTTTGAGATCTCTCTTGCCAGTGCAGGTAATTATTGGTACCTACGTGAAGAATTTGCTTGGAATATGAATTTTATTTTTTAGGGTTTGGGTTTATTAATATATAGAATACTTTAATTATTTAACCCCATATTCCACATAGTGAATAAATGGAAGATAGTATTTTAAATTACATCTGGTTTGGTACGAGGTTTTTTACAGTGGAGTTGTATCTTTTGCTGCATTGGGTTCTGAAATCAGCATATAAGGCAAATACTGTCTTTGTAATGTAATTATAATGAAGATTATTCTTGCAAAAAATGTTTGGAGGTTTCTTCAGTTTCCTCAAAGAACCTTCATAACCCTTTGATGTTCAAAAATTCTCATTTTGAGGGTAGTGTCAACTTTGTTGATTTTCTTTTTCATTTATTAACTGATCTCATTTATTCAAGACTGTTTATGTTCAAGACTCATTTGTTCAAGACTGCTTGATTCCAAGCAGTTTTTCAATACATTTTTCATTAACTTCATGAAATCTTGCATATTTTGCTAATGTGGTTTAATTTGCAGTCAATATGTGTTGCGCTTGGATTTTATTGTCAGATGTTTACAGTATCTACAGCCAACAAGAGACTAATGGCATAATGAGCAGGCATAGACACTCTTGTTGCTTTAAGGGTGGGCGCTGTTAGGGTGGGAGGCTTATCTTATAAGTTATTTTTTATTAATTAATAGATTGATTCATAATTCTTACCTCCCTATGCAACCTGTGCTTGTGGAAGCTTAGATAATGAATACTCTTGATAACAAGGAGTCCCTCAACACTAGGTATCTACAGGGAAAAGTGATTGGCAGCATCCTTGAAAATAAAATAAACTTGTTACTGTTCTTTGGGAGAGAAGTATAAAAGCTGAAGTTGTTTAACATCATCTTCAGTTTGCATAAGTAAATTTGGAATTGTTCTTTTATTCTTTAATCCTGAACATCTTTAGAAAATAAACTTGAGATTCAAAGAAAGTAGACATCATGGGACCAATGTAATGGATTTATATTTTTCATTGCAAGTGCAAGTGTAGGATTGACACCTAGTGAATGATGTTTATCCTGTGGGTGATTGAGGGAGAGTCTCTTGGACTTCGTTGGAAAAATTTGTACTGTATTTTCTCTTTTTTCTCCCCCAACAGTTAGCTTTTCTTTCTCTTTTATTTTCTCTTGAAATTTTTTGTGTTCGGGGTTTTTTTTTTTTTTTTTTTTCTTTTGAGACAGAGTTTTGCTCTTGTTGCCTAGGTTGGAGTGCAATGGCGTGATATCAGCTCACTGCAACCTCTGCCTCCTGGGTTCTCCCAGGTGGACTCCCAAAGTGCTGGGATTACAGGTGTGAGCCACGACGCCCAGCCATACCCTTTTCTAGTTACTTAAGATGGATGGTTGGATTATTGATTGGAATCTTTTATCTTTATGAACATAGTTCTTTACAGCTATATATTTTTAGTTTTTTTTTCTAAGTTTTTATTTTTTTTTTAGAAGCAAAATCTTGCTTTCTTACCAAGGCTGGTGTGCAGTTGCATGATCATAGGTCATTGCAACCTTCAACTCCTGGGCTCAAGTGATCCTCCCACCTCAATCCCCTGAGTAACTGGGACTACAGGTGTGTACCACCATGCCTGGCTAATACATTTCTTTCTGAGATTATATCTGCTTTTTATGATTTATTTGATTAGTCCTTGATTGTTTTTCTCACAGTATTTTCTCCTTGACTCTTTTACATACTCCCTTGGAAAATCTGCATACCTACAGCTTCAAATATCTCCTGTGCTTATTAGCTTTCCAAATCTATGCCTCCAATTTAGCCTTTTCTCCCGAGTTGCAGATTTATATTTCCAAAAACCTAAGAAGCTTCATTTCCGTATGGTACTCAGCCACCTCAGCCAGACTTATGCTAGGAAGTTAACCTCAACTCTGCCCTCTCATTTTCCTAGTCATCTTTTTTTAAAAAAGCTTTTTTCTATTATTGATCAGTTTAACTTCCTTTTCTTTTATATTTCCACTGCCCACTTGGTAATGTCCTATATTGTCGTCTGAACTGTTTCAGCAAACTCCTAACCTTCGTTCCATTATCCAGTCCCTTTTCTAGATGCTACTGGAATTAATGGTCAATCTAAAGTGCAAATCAGACCATGTCAAACTGTCTTACTTAGAGAATTTTCTGGGACTTATGGGATAAAATTTATACTCCTTCACATGGCATGTGGAGTTTTTCTTCATCTCGTTGTAATCTGACTCTCCAGTGTCATCCCTTCTTCTCCCCAACTTTACGTTACATCAATAGAAGCTATTTGTAGTTTCCTGATACATTATACTATTATGTGCAACATCTCTGACATAGACCTTGTTTGTATCTGTTGATGTGGACTTCCAACTTTATCTAGTAAAAGTAGTCATTAAAACTAAGTGTAGTTTTATTTATTTCCTGCAAAGTTTTTTCTTTTTCAGACTCTTTGATAGAATTAACCCTTTCTGGTCGGGTGCAGTGGCTCACACCTGTAATCCCAGCACTTTGGGAGGCCGAGGCGGGTGGATCACCTGAGGTCGGGAGTTCGAGACCAGCCTGATCAACATGGAGAAACCCTGTCTCTACTAAAAATACAAAATTAACTAGGCATGGTGACGCATGCCTGTAATCCCAGCTACTCAAGAGGCTGAGGCAGGAGAATCGCTTGAACCCGGGAGGCGGAGGTTGCGGTGAGCTGAGATCATGCCATTGCACTCCAGCCTGGGCAACAAGGGTGAAACTCCGTCTCAAAAGAAAAAAAAAGAACCCTTTCTTTTTTCAATACTTTTGGGTTCTCGTATGTGATGTTCTATTACTTCCTCCAGTTGGTTTCTACTCTTTCTCTAGGCACTTATTTTGTTTCTGTGAAATATATCTTAGTCATATTTATCTCACATTTGTGAAACTTCAAAAAAAATCTTTTATTAGACAGTTGAAACTCTGAATTATTTTCATCATTTATTCTGGCAACTGATGCATTTCAAAATGTTTTAAATAGAACTTTATAAAACTAAAATTTATTACTTCACAAAACTTATTCTGGAAAAATTAATACAAGTGTAATGACCAAGAAAATATTGACAGAGTCTCACTCTGTTGCCAGGCTGGAGTGCAATGGTGCGATCTCAGCTCACTGCAATCTCCGCCTCCTGGGTTCAAGCGATTCTCCTGCCTCAGCCTCCCAAGTAGCTGGGATTACAGGTGCCTACCACCACGCCTGGCCAAGTTTTGTATTTTTAGTAGAGACGGGGTTTCACCATGTTGGCCAGGCTGGTCTCAAACGCCTGGCTGCAAGTGATCTGCAAGTGATCCACCTCGGCCTCCCAAAGTGTTGGGATTACAGGCATGAGCCACCATGCCCAGCCTCTTTGGCTACTTTAAACCAGCATTTCAAAATAATATTAAAAGTGAGAAAGGCCAAAACAAATGTATGAAACAACTCTATTTAGCAAAGAACCAAGTTACTATACTGAAAGAGACAAGACAGTCTAATACAAAGTTAATTCCCAAAGAAAATGAACATATTCCCAAGAATATATATGGAACTTATTCTAGGACAATGTAGCAATTAACAGCTGTTTTCATTCATTCAACAGTTATGGCAAGCCTATTAGATGATTAGCTAAATACTGACAAAATAAGATGAATAAAAGCCAACTTCGATCCTAAATGAGTTTATAGTCCAGTCAGGAAAAAAAAAAAGCTCGTAAATAAATTATTAAAGAACCTGGCAAACACTAGAGCAAAATCATCCCTGAGACATGACAATGAAAACTAGGAGGATGATATGCTAGTTTTCAACTGGACTATAAAACTAAACTATAATCTTTTAATACATACTACTTGTTTCATCATTTTTACAAGCATTTAAAATACTTCTATTAAGTGAAATAGAGAAATTAAACTTACAATTTATTAAGATCATGAAATCTCTTAGGCTGCATCATTCCAAGGCACCACCACAAAACCAAACATGAAATACAAGGCACTTTCTTTTATGGGCATCTGTTTAATTCTCCATATAGTATTCTTGAAGATATTTAAATAACTATGTTTTACCCTTTCCAAACTGCCTTAAAAGTTTCCGGAATTTCCTTTACATAATATATCTTTGCATACCTTTAAATATATCTTTACATATATAATATACCTTTCGTAACTTTTCTGTTTCCTTTTTCCTCTGTTGGGACAATCATTTTAATATTATTTCTTCCATTTTTTAATTTCCTAAATTTCTCTGATCGTATGCTAAATTTATCCTAGTGGACCTAAATTGGTTTTTGAAATTGGTAAGGTGTTTTCCTAAAGTACTTTTCTTTGTATCAATATTATCCTTAATTCCTTACCTGAAAACACCCAATTTCAAAAGTTTATGAAGTTATTTCACATACCCAAAAGAATCACCTTAAGTCCTAAGATCCTCTCTGAGAAAGAACAAATCAAGACATATGCTTTAGGCCGGGCGCGGTGGCTCAAGCCTGTAATCCCAGCACTTTGGGAGGCCGAGACGGGCGGATCACGAGGTCGGGAGATCGAGACCATCCTGGCTAACACGGTGAAACCCCGTCTCTACTAAAAAAATACAAACAACTAGCCGGGCGAGGTGGCGGGCGCCTGAAGTCCCAGCTACTCGGGAGGCTGAGGCAGGAGAATGGCGTGAACCCGGGAGGCGGAGCTTGCAGTGAGCTGAGATCCGGCCACTGCACTCCAGCCTGGGCGACAGAGCGAGACTCTGTCTCAAAAAAAAAAAAAAAAAAAAAAAAAAAAAGACATATGCTTTAATCTCAATATCTATGACTGTTAATATATAATATTTCCTTGGGGCCGTGCATGGTGGCTCATGCCTGCAATCCCAGCACTTTGGGAGTTTGAGACCAGCCTGGTCAACATGACGAAACCTCTTGTCTGCTAAAAATACAAAAATTAGCCAGGCGTGATGGCACATGCCTGTAATCCCTGCTACTTGGGAGGCTGAGGCGGGGAGAATCGCTGGAACCCAGGAGGCGGAGGTTGCAGTGAGGTGAGATCGCACCACTGCATTCCAGCCTAGGTGACAGAACAAGACTCTGCCTAAAAAATAAATGAATGAATGAATAAATAAAGTACTAAAGAGCTTACTTAGGTCAATTTTCACAGCAGTATATTGCTAATTGAGTTCCACGTCCCATTTATAAGCCCATTTATGCGCTTTTAAATTCCCTTTAATTATGATGCTTCTGGTTTGAGACAGCTGTGCTCACTAAACAAATAGGGTTTGTTGGAGGAGGTAATGTTAACCAATTATTCATATATATGTGCTTTATGATGAGTATACATATAAATGCCAGTTGATTTTAGAGGTGAACATTCTTCCTCAAGAACAGGGTTCTACGTAGGCTTGTCAGACTAGTTTATAAGAAACTGAATCTTTGTCCTTCATATGTGTCCCTTTTTTATTTCAGGGAAGCATTAAGTGGATAGGATTCCATGGAAGTGGGATGAGTAATACTCATATAATTGTTCCAAAGCCAATATCATTTGAGATTCACTATGTGTAATGAGATATTACTGATGGGGGATGAGTTGTTGCTGTGAGCAGTATGGAGATTGAGAATCTACTCATTCTAAATCTGATTTCCTTTTAATCACAACAGACATTGTTTCTTCTTATGAGTTAGTGTGTTCTTTATGCTTATACAGTAAATTGTCACATCCTAGGATATATCAAGTGCTACTAAGTTTGTTTCAATACACGCAAACTGAATCACTTGGTAAGGGATAATTAGGTTAAAAAAGGGGAAGGGAACTAGGCCTTGGGCATAGTAAAGAGCTGCAAAGCACATTGATTGTACGGGGTTGAAATGAAATTCTAAAGAAAGGCACCTGATGGGTAGTAAACCTAGACCTTGGAATTGCTGTCTTGAATCAGAAAAATGGTAAGGAGCTATGATGAGTTTGTGGGAGATAGAACACATGATGAAATGATATGAAGTCTTATTGGCAGGGCTGTGATTATGCCTGTGTAGGAAAGAGTTTGACTAATATAATACAGCCTTGATAATAAGATAGTATAAGACTTACACTATAGATAAGACTTTCCATTTCAAAGTATCCAGGCTACTTTGTTGCTCTTGGTTCCTTGAAGATAGGCTTCAAAGACTCTTAAGGGGTAAACACATTGGGCTGGTGAGTCCCCCACTGGGGAGAAAAAATAGTTTTCACATTTGGCTGATGAGTCCACCACTGGGGAGAAAAAGTAGTTTCCAGTATCCAAGTTAACTTTTATAATGCAAAATGAATCTACACTGTTTCATTGAAACTATGAGAGGGGTGGAACCTGAAAAGTTCCAATTGACTGAGGGAAGCAGTGCAAATGGGAATGAGTTGTATAATAATTACTTTTATGTTAAATGGTAATGCCATTAGTACTCGCTTTATTTGGAGCACTGCTATTTTTTAAATTTACATAGGTTTCATGGGGATTTTAACCCCAATGATCCACCCCCACGCTGCACCCCTGCCCCCATCATAATATCTTCAGTTTTTCAACTTGTCTATCATGATTGTTTTTAGGAAGTGGTGATTAAAAAGCTGAAATTAAAGTGTGTCTTTTCTTTAGACAGAGATGACAGTTCTACACTAACAAAGCAAGAACTTAAATTCATAGGTATGTACCAAACTCCAGCATGGTTCTAAACATAATAGTGTTAAATTAATCCTATTGTAGCTTGGAAACCTTCCCATACAAAGCAATATTAGCAGTATGTACTCATTAAAAAAATGATGCCTGAAAGGAATTATCTTTAACCTTGGATGGTAGGTGGGATGAACTATAAGTTCTTATCGTTGTACTTATTGGATTTGTCATGTTGCTTAAGTCATGGTAGATAGATCTTAGAATTTCTAAAACTTTACTTGTAAGGACTTAGGCTCCTAGGTCTGATTTTGTAAGGACCACTTTCTACACCCGTGTCCCTTCTCTCACTGAGATCAGGAAGAATATGAGACCATATTTCATGTTTTATAATCATGATAATTCTCTGATTCTTTAACATATATCTCAAATACTCTGGATCAGTTCAGAGAGAACATGTGTATTCTGATCTACAGAATGAAATCTACTACTCTTAACCACTTGAGGTATGCATCCGCTCATTTCTCTCCCCTAAAATCCTCATTTTTAACATGTTGATAAAGCTAATTTTATAGGCTGTATCTTCAATATGGCACTTTCCTTCTTGAGACTGTCTTAGTTTTTTATCATTTGACAAGAATATATTATGTTCTTTCTTTATGTCTATATGTAAGGTCCTGGTTAGTTGCTTTGGGGAAATAAGTATACTGCAAAAGATAAATATGTGGCATATGAGTCCTCCCCTTGAGAACATACACTCTAAAAGGAAAAGAAATATATATATGTATCTTTTATATATATACACACACATATATATAATGTAAAAAATTACATATATATACACATATATATGCAGTAATTTCAAGGGATGTACTTATAAGAAATATAAAAGGATGTACTGATAAGAAATCTAAAATAAATATATAAGTAATAATTTCAAGGGATGTACTTATAACTTCTTTAATGGTCAGGAGGAGTTGAAGGCCAGGGAAAATTGCTTTCAGCTGAGGGAATGAGCTATCCAGGTAATATAACATTTGACCTGATGCTTAAAGAATATGTAAAATTTTGTTATTTGGAGATATAGGGATCAGAGCTAGATTCTTAGTCTGAGCTATATACAGTTAGCATGAGCAATGGCATAGAATGAGAATACACAGGCTGTGTAAACTAATATATGTCGTATGTGTGTTTTTCATATATATACACATTTTTTTTTTCTTGGCATGTTTTACCTCCAAGATACTGATATTTGACATGAAAAATAACAACATTAGCTATTAGTCCAAGGAATTGAGAGCAGTTGGTGTTGAGTTGGAAAAAAGATAATCAAACCTGTACTTTAGGAAGCTTCAACTGGTGGGTAGCATGTAAAAAGATGGAAAAGAGCTAACGCTGAAACAGAGTAACCCAATAGTTTTTTGTTATAATCTAACCAAATTTATTGATGGCCTGAATGAGGATCCTGGAAGTCAAACTGATGAGATGTGTATTACCCAAGAAGAACTGGTGATGACAGAAGCTGGAAAGGACGGGTATTCATTTACTAACACAGTATTTAGGTAGAGATGTTTAGCACAGAGCTTGGGCACCAAAGAGAATTGAAAGCCACTTAGGGGGTAGTAACTGAAACTCTGAGACTGGTATAGGCTGAGAAATGTGGATAGAGAAGACAGAGGAAGAGGTTGAATCAGGTGTATTGTAAGATAGGGAAATCTTAATAGTAGGAAGGAGATTAAGATTCAAGGAGTGATATTTCATAGAATCTGGAACAGATGGGAAGAGATCAAGTGAACATGTAGAAAAATTAAGTTTGAAGGAAGACAGGGAATCACTGTGGAAACATTCGCTGTCAGAAACCGAATTAGTTTTCTAAAACCTTCGTAATTTGAATTAATGAATTTTTAAATTATTATAAATTTTAAAAATAGATTCCCCCCAAAATAACTGATTCTTTCAGGTATGTGTAGTAACTTGAATGTGTTTACAAAAGCGTTTTCTCTTTAGTGTACTTCAGAATAGGGCTTTAATGATTAAATAAGAGTATTAAATAATACTTAAATATGCAAAGGTTATGCATCTCAGCTAGTTATTTTATTTTAAATTCTCAATATCGCCTGAGAAGTGATCTCTCTCCTCTCCTCTTGTATTTTTTTGTCCGAAATACCTCTATCCTGGAGTTACTGTTTGTGCCTGCCTATGTGTCATTTTCTCTGCCTGTTCCTTACTATTACATAAATCACCAAGTGCTGCCTTCTGAACATCTTTTCTAATTTACTAATTTGAGGCTTTCTAGACATGACTTTTATATTTAATTTTTCTTCATTGTTTTCAAAACTCATCTTTTCTTCAATGTTGGTTCGGGTGCTTATCATTTCTTGCACAGGTTATTCTACTATCCTCTTTTTACTTTTGTCAGTATACCTAGAGTTCATCAAATGGGCTTACTCAAACCAGAATCTCAGAAATGAAGGTAAGGAAGAATGTCATTTAATCATCTATGATTTAAAAAAAAAAAATAACATAACTGCCAAGAATGCCAAATGTTGCTTGTCTTCTTCTTCCTTATGGTAATCTTCTTGGGAAAACAAATTATAATTGGAAAGTGCTTGCTTAGTGAATCGGACATCAGAATAAAGGCAGTTTGATCATGTTTAAATATTATAATCTTGATAATACTTTTTTTCACTCTTATAATGTATTTGACTGCTTTGCAGCTTCCTTTCACATTAACTCTGGTCCTGCATTTGTAGAAACTGTGTCCCAATCACCTTCATTAAACCTGGAGTTGTAGACCATGTCCTTGGTGGGCTGTTTCTATAGATGGCTGATATACTTGTTTCACACTCAGAGGGTCATTTTATTTCAGGATCTCTTGATATATATATGGATATATATCTCTGGATATATGTATGTGTCCATTCCTACCAGAATAGCATATTTATATAATAACAGCTAGGTATTTGGAATTTTTCTTCTGATACTTTTTTCCATCATGCATGCATTAGTAGCAACTAATATTTTTATTTCAAAGGTGTATTGAAAGCTTATAGCTTTTGGCTTAGGAAACCAAAAAACTTTATTTCATGTTGCCAATAATATAAAATCTGATTTTCCACCCAGATTAGGTCTTTTATAGAACTATAGAGAGAAAACAAATCAGCATAATAAACGTAAGACATGAGGGAAGATAGTAGTAATTTGAAACAAAATTTTAAAAGAGAAATTTTATATATTGAGCTATATTTTATAATAGTCAAAGCAAAGAACACAGTAAAGGGGTAATAACGCAATGGTTACAGCCAAGAAACAGAATAATAAATGGGTAAATCAGATGAAGAAAATTTCCTAGAAAGAAGGAAAGTACCAAGACTGTGGTGCTAAGGACTTAATAGACTGGGCACGGTGGCTCATGCCTATAATCCCAGCACTTTGGGAGGCTGAGGCAGGCAGATCACTTGAGGTCAGGAGTTAAAAGATCGTCCTGGTCATCATGGTGAAACCTCATATCTACAAAAAGAAAAAAAAGAGCCAGGTGGGATGGTGCACGTCTGTAATCCCAGGTACTTGGGAGACTGAGGCATGAGAATTGCTTGAACTTGGGAGGCGGAGGCTGTAGTGACCTGAGATCATGCTACTGCACTCTAGACTGGGTGACAGATGAGACCCTGTCTTAGAAAAATAAAAAATAAAAGGACTTTAATAGAAGTGACTTCCGTTCTAAGGAAATGTACAAAATATGACAAGACTAGACATACAGAGATATTTATCATAGCAAAAAGTTGCAAGTACTGGGGACTGACAAAATTATCACAGTGGTTATATTATTATTATTATTATTATTATTATTTTTTAATCAGTGTCTTGCTTTGATGCCCAGACTGGTTTCAAATCCCTGGCCTCACATGAATTCCCCACCTCAGCCTCCCAAGTTGCTGGGATTACAGGCATGAACCACTGTGCCTGACCTATTCTGCCACATCTTTCTATTATTTTTGAGACAGAGTCTTGCTTAGTCCAGGCTGGAGTGCATTGGTGCCATCATAACTCACTGCAGTCTCAATTTCTTGGGCTCAAACAATCCTCCTGCCTCAGCCTCTTGAGTAGGTGGGAATACAGGCACACACCACTACACTCAGCAATTTTTTTTTTTTTTTTCCTTTTTAGTAGAGATGAGATTTTACTAAGTTGCCCAGGCTGGTCTCCAACTGCTAAGCTCAAGTGATCCTCCTGCCTCGGCCTCCCAAAGTGCTGGGATTACAGGCATGAGCTGCCACACCTGGCCATAGTGGTTGTATTAAAATCAATGGTTCAAGAGTATTGTGTTTTCTTGTCTCTGTTTTCTAAAACTGAATATGGCCGTTCTTTTTTGTTTTTATTTAAAACAAAAATATTCATGAAGAATGGCAAACGATGTTGATAACCACCATATCTGATAAGATTATGTTCTTTGGCCAGGCGCGGTGGCTCAAGCCTGTAATCCTAGCACTTTGGGAGGCCGAGATGGGTGGATCACGAGGTCAGGAGATCGAGACCATCCTGGCTAACACGGTGAAAACCCGTCTCTACTAAAAAATACAAAAAATTAGCCAGGTGAGGTGGCAGGCGCCTGTAGTCCCAGCTACTCGGGAGGCTGAGGCAGGAGAATGGCATAAACCCGGGAGGTGGAGCTTGCAGCGAGCTGAGATCCTGCCACTGCACTCCAGCCTGGGTGACAGAGCGAGACTCCGTCTCAAAAAAAAAAAAAAAAAAGAGATTATGTTCTTCATTTTACTTGATACTTTTTCCCCCACTAAATCTTTCTTTTAATCTTTTTAAAGAAACAAAAAAAAAATCACTGTGTAGTATATATGTTTCATGATGCTTCTTGCTTAGGCTTATGATTGTACTCATTTAGGTGTGTCTCATCTCTTAGTTGAAGTACTCTCCTTCATTAACCTGGTGACTCATATTTTTATACTTTATTCGAGCTTACTGTTTATAGAGAAAAAAATCACACTATATAAAAATTCCTGTCATTCATTGATTCATAACAGTCACAGCTGACATTTAAATTGCTTTGCAATGTCAATATACTTCTCTAGGAAACTTAGGGTTTTTTTTTTTTTTTGAGACAGAGTCTCGCTCTGTCGTCCAGGCTGGAGTGCAGTGGCGTGATCTCGGCTCACTGCAGCCTCTGCCTCCCAGGTCCACGCCATTCTCCTGCCTCCCGAGTAGCTGGGACTACAGGCGCCTGCCACCATGCCTGGCTAATTTTTTGTATTTTTAGTAGAGACGGGGTTTCACTGTGTTAGCCAGGATGGTCTCGATCTCCTGACCTTGTGATCCGCCCACCTCGGCCTCCCAAAGTGCTGGGATTACAGGCATGAGCCACCGTGCCCGGCCTGGAAACTTACTTTTTGCTATGACTGTTTAATATATATATTTTTAACTCCTCATACTCTTCCTTTACTTTCCCTGTACTCAAGATATTAGATGTCTTTCCCAGGGGGGAAAAAAAAAACCTTGTCATTTTAGTTTCCTCACCCTCTTTTTTTCACCATCTCTTATGTTTTCATTAATTGTGCTCTTAGTATCTTTCCTCTTGAAAACAGCCCCCCCCCCCCAAAAAAAAACAAAAACCAATTTACTTTAACTTATTCCTGTTTGTGCACCTACCTCTGAAACTGTTCTACCAGCACACACTTGTTTAAGATCATTTGTTTTATTTTTGTGATATGTCTATGTATGACTTAAGTCTTCCTTGGACTTACTGTGCTTCCTGATTGAGAGAATTCATGTGTTTCACTGATACCCTACGCAGTCTTAGCCATTATATTTCAAAATACAGCATCTTACCATTTTCTCCGTTCTTTCTTCCGGAAGTTTGAATTCTTTGAAGTCTCTTTTAAAATGAACCGAGTTTGGTTTTCTGTTTCTTTCTGTTTTAAAAAAGAACTATGTAGTTTTTTTCCCACATCTGAAAATATTTTTATTTTGAAGCAATCTCAAACTCATGGAAAAATTGCAAGTGTAGTAGAGAGAACTTTATTTTTCTGAGCCATTTGAGAGTAAGTTGTGCACAGTATCCCATCAGCACTGAATGCTTATGTATTTCTTACAAACAAGGACATTCTCCTACAATATCACAGTATAACTATTAAGAACAGAAAATTAACACTGCTATATTACTACCATCTGGTTTTCAAATGCCATTCAAGTTTTGACAGTTGTCAATGTTTTTGGAGATCACAGGGTAGTTGTTTTGGATTTCATTTTTTATTACTAAATTCAGATTATGTTTTGGGGGGCATTAATTTTATAGAAATGATCTTTGCAGTGCATATCATCAATGACACATAATCAGGCTTTCCCAATGTAAAGGTTTTCTTTCCCCCTTTACAATTAGTAATTATTTTGTGGAATAAATTGTGACACTATATGTAATATTCTATTCCTCATCAGATTTTCAGTTTATATCAGTATGTGTTTAAGGATTCCTACGGGCTATAATTTATTACTCATGATTTATTGTGGTGCTCAAAATTGTTCAGGTTAGCCAGTGGGAGCCCTTTTGAGCTGGCTCTCTGTTCTTTTGACATATCCCTGCTATTCTTTGACTGCTTCCTTACTTTCTGGCACTGTAAGTACATTAGTTTTCCATTGCTGACATAACAAATTATCAGAAAGTTAGCAGCTTAAAACCACACACATTTGTTAGCTTTCATTTATCATATTTTACCAGTAGAAGTTTGGGTTGGCTGGGTTCTCTGCTTAGTGTCTTGCAAGGCTGAAATCCAGGTGCTGGCCAGCTGGGCCTTTATCAAGGCTTCGGAAGAAACCCTCAGCTCTTAGAGGCTTTTATAAATACCTTGCACATATCCCTACGTCTTCAAGCCAGCAGTTGAGTTGAATCCTTCTCACACTTAGAATCTGTCTGACTTCCACTTCTGCCACATCTCTCACTTTCTCTTCTGCCACATCTTTCACTGACTTTCTACTTTCTCTCTCTCTCTCTCTTTTTTTTGTTTTTTTTGAGACAGAGTCTTCCTCTGTCGCCCAAGGCTGGAGTGCAGTGGCCTGATCTTGGCTCACTGCAACCTCTGCCTTGTGGGTTCAAGCGATTCTCGTGCTTCAGCCTCCCAAGTAGCTGGGATTACAGGCGTGCGCCATCACAGGTGTTTCGCCCTGTTGGCCAGGCTGGTCTCGAACTCCTGACCTCAAGTGAGCCACTGCACCCAGCTCCTCTTCTGCTTTCAAAGGCTCATGTGATTACATTGGATGCTTCTAGATAGCCCAGGATAATTTGTTTCAAAGTCAGCTAACCAATATTCTTAATCCAGTCTGCATAGCAGTACCTAGATTAGCATTTCATTGAGTAACTAGGGGACAGGAAACACCAACCTGTCTTTAGAATTCTGCCTACCACTGCAAGATATTCTTTGTTCCTCTTTTTTATATAGAGTGTTCTTTTCTCACATTTAAAAAATGCATCCTCTTAGGTTCTTAATTATTTAAAATATTTATCTTATAATCTTTATTTGCCATTTCTATTTTCGAAGTTTCTTAGAGGGCAGTCTAAGTGTTCGTATCTGCTAATTTGTCTTCATGGAGATTGGTTGCTTCCATGTTTCCTTATTTTGGATTGTGAACTTACGTTTTATCCCAGGTTGAGGATATATTCCTTCAGTCAAGTTTGTGTTTGCTTCACCACCCTGCCCCTTCTTATATTAATTTAATGTTGGGATTTATCAAACCAAAGTCTACTTGAACACAGACTATGTGGCTATAAATTCATATGGCAGACTTTTTACCACTTATCCAGAGCATAGACCAAATTGGACAAGTGTTATTATTTTCTCCCTATGATGTGGTTTTTGGGTGATTTCTGTGTGTGGGATTTTTTTTTTTTTTTTTAGAGTGGTCTACCCTTCCACTGAAAGTGTAGCTTTTTGACAGTCTCAGCCATATAAACAGGATCTCAGTTTCATCCTTCCATCCATCCATTAGAGGCCCGAGGTCTCATCTCTTTTCCTTTTGGGCATTAAAACCAAAGTTCGTACATTATTGAGACAGGCTGACTCTGCTACGGCAGGCTGTTTGACCTTTAAGTTTTATTGTTTATTTTTTGAGTATTTATTTTTTTGAGTATTTATTTATTTATTTTTTGAATTTTAAGTCTTCAAGTTTCCTTTTTTATTCTTGACCCCTAGATATTTCCTTTTCTAGTGGACTCGGGTATTCGTTTTTAGGTAATATTTTTTTCCCTATGACACAGCCCTCAGGAGATCCTGAGAACATGTACCCTCATTTTTAGGTAATTTTAATTAGGAAGGGTGTTAGGTTGTCTGGTCTGCGTTATTGCTAGAAACAGAAATTCTCCTATTGATTGATTTTTTTCAATCACTTTTTAGTGACCTCTACAACTACCACTCCAGTCAGGTCAGGAATGGCTCTCACATTGCCAAGTCAGTGGGTATTTTTAGTCTTCATCTCAGATGACCTTTATGCAGATTTGTCTTTGCCTAAGAACTTCTTTTGGAAACACCTTCTATTTTAATGTTATTTTAAATTTTTTTGCTTTTGTAACATTATGCTTAGCATGAGTGTCCATCTCTTCCACAATTTCTTTTTGGTTTTCTGGTGGCTTCCCTGTATCCAAATTTAGTATCGAAATTCCCTGAACTGCTGCTTTTCTCATTCCATAATTCTGGCCAGAATTTGGTACTTAAAATATTTTGTCTACAATATTACAATAGCTACTTAAGTCATCTCCCTGACTCCACTCTGTTGTCTTTCAGGGCGTCATCCACACTATAGCCAAAGTGATCTTATAAAACCGTAATTCTAATCATGCCACTCTCCTGGTTTTCCAGAATGGCTTTCTGTTAGGTTTAAATTTAAAAGTCCTTTATAGCCTGCGAGACTCTACACAAGTTGACTTCCTGGTTTCATCTTTGAGGATCTTATTTCTTTACTTATTATACCATTAATTAGAGTCGATTGTTACATAATCCACAGAAGGGAATTCTGTCCAATTTAAGGAAAAAAAAAAAAAAGAGAGAATTTATTAGGTGTGTATAGTTAATTTAGAGAATTAAAAGACAGAAATAGGTCGGGCATGGTGGCTCATGCCTGTAATCCCAGGACTTTGAGAGGCTGAAGCGGGCAGATCACCTAAGGTCAGGAGTTTGAGACCAGCCTAGCCAACATGGCGAAACCTATCTCTACTAAAAATACAAAAATTAGCCAGGCATGGTGGAAGGTGCCTGTAATCCCAGCTACTCGGGAGGCTGAGGCAGGAGAATCGCTTGAACCTGGGAGGCGGAGGTTGGAGTGAGCTGAGATTGTGCCATTTTACTCTAGCCTGGGCAACAAGAGCAAGACTCCATCTGAAAACAAACGAAAACAAAAGAAAAGTTTGTTGATGATTTTTTCCTACTTTTGCATGCATTTCAAATTTTAAAAATGATTGTGTTCAATTTTATAGATCATGTCAAAAGAAGCAATACATAATGAATAAAAATGTCCATCTTTAAATAAAGCAAAAATAGAGCAGCCCATGAAATAGTTAACGCTTGCCTAGAGAGATTTAGGAACACCAGTATTCCATTGAGATTGCTGAGAGTCTCAGGAAAGAAAGGTCTAACTTAAATTGTATTTTACCATTTCTAAGTAATGAATGGATTAACTCTATGGTGATATACTCTACAGTCTAGAAAGGGAAAACCAAAGATAAAGACTGTTGTATTTATTCATTAGTTGCCAAAGGAAAAGGGAAGACTAATTAACAGCAGAAGTGTTTAGTTATTGTATATATTATTCTGTTTATTTTAAAGATACTTGCTTATTTACATTTTCTTTTATCGCTGTGTAATAATTTACCTATTTATGGGGGACATTTGAGTGTTTGTTACACGCATAGAATGTATACTGACCAAGTCAGGGTCTGTGGGGTATCTATCACCTTGAATGTTTATCATTTCTGTGTTGGCAACATTTCAGATCTTCTCTTCTAGCTTCATTGAAATATTCAATATATTGTTGCTAACAATAGTCACGCTAGCCTTCTGTCAAACATTAAAACTTATTTATTCTATCTAACTGTTTGTACCCATTCAACAACCTCTCTTCATTTCTCCCTCCTACCCTCACACTCTTCCCAGCCTCTGATATCTGTTATTCTATTCTTTGTCTCCATGTTTTTCAGGTCTTACATATGAATTGAGCACATGTGGTATTTGTCTTTCTGTACCTGGCTTATTTCACTTAACATAATGATCTCCAGTTCCATCCATATTGTTGGAAATGACATGATTTCATTCTTTCTTATGGCCAAATAGTATTCCATTGTGTATATATACCATACTTAATTTATCTATTTGTCCATTGTGAAATACACTGAGGTTGATTCCATAACTTTGCTTTTGTGAATAATGCTGTGATACACATGTGAGTGCAGGTAACCCTTTGGTACGCTCATTTCTTTTACTTTGGTTTTAATACCTGATACTGGGATTGCTAGATCATGTGGAAGTTGTATTTTTAGTTTTTTAGATAAATATACATACTATTTTATATAGTGGTTGTACTAATTTTACATTCCTACCGACAGTGTATAAGAAGAGTTTATTTTTCTCCACATCCTCAGCAACATCTGTCATTTTTGTCTTTCTAATCATAGCCATTCTAACTGGAGTAATAGGATATCTCATTCATTGTGGTTTTGATTTGCATTCCCCTGATGATTAGTGATGTTGAGCATTTTTTCATGTATGTATTTTCCTTTTTTTTTTTCCCCCCAGAGATGGAGTCTTGCTTTTCTGCCAAGACTGGAATACAGTGGCACAATCTTGGCTCACTGCAACCTCCGCTTCCCAGGTTCAGCAATCCTCCTGCCTCAGCCCCCCTAGTAGCTGGGATTACAGACACGTGCCACCATGCCCAGCTAATTTTTGTATTTTCAGTAGATACAGGGTTTTGCCATGTTGGCCAGGCTGGTCTCGAACTCCTGACCTCAGGTGATCCACCCGCCTTGGCCTCCCAAAGTGCTGGGATTACAGGCGTGAGCCACCGTGCCCGGCATTTGTATGTCATCTTTTGAGAAATGTCTATTTATGTCCATTGCCCACTTGTTAATGGTATCTTTTTTTTTTTTTTAATTGTTGAGTTGTTTGAGTTCCTTGTGTATTCTGGATGTTAGTCTGTTGTCAGGTGAATACTTTGCAGATAATCCTATTCAACAGTTAGTCTCCCTCTGTTGATTATGTCTTTTGCTGTGCAGAAGGTTTTTAGTTTAATGTAGTCCCATTTTGTCTATTTGTGATTTTGATGTTTTAGCCATAAAATCTTTGCCTAGACCAATGTCCTGAAGTGTTTTCCCTGTGTTTTCTTCGAGTAGCTTTATACTTTCAGGTCTTATGTTTAAGTCTGTAATCTATCTTAGGTTGACTTTTCTGTATGGTGAGAAATGGGGTACAGTTCTATTCTTTTGCCTACAGATATCCAATTTTGCCAGCACCATTTTTGGAAGAGGATATCCTTTCCCTGGTGTATGTACTTGGTGCCTTTGTCAAAAATCAATTGGCTGTAAAAAAGTGGGTTTATTACTGGATTCTCTATTCTGTTTCATTGGTATCTGTTTTTATACCAATACCATGCTATTTTGGTTACTGTAGCTTTGTAATATATTTTGAAGTGAGGTAGCATGATGATTCCAGCTTTGTTCTTTTGCTCAGGATTACTTTAGCTATTCTGACTCTTTCTTGGCTCCATACAAATGTTAGAATTGTTTTTTCTATTTCTATGAAAAATGTTATTTTGATAAGGACTGCATTGCATCTGTAGATTGCTTTTGGCAGTGTGGTCATTATAATGATACTGATTCTTCCAATTCATGAGCATGGGATGTCTTTAAATTTGTTTGTGTCCTTTTCAATTTCTTTCGTCAGTGTTTTGTAATTTTCCTTGTAGATATCTTTCACCTACTTGGTTAAATGTGTTTGTGGGTTTTTTGTTGTTGTTGTTGTTTTTAAAACGCTATTGTAAACAGGACTGCTGCCTTGATTTCTTTTTTGGCTATTTCATTATTGGTGTAGAGAAACAATACTGGTTTTTGTATGTTAATTTTGTATTCTCCAAATTTACTGAATTTATCAGTTCTTATAGTCTTTTGGTGGAGTATTTAGGTTTTCTGCATATAAGGTCGTGTAGTTTGCAAAGTAGCGAATTTTACTTCCATATGGAAGTCAACTTGAATGCCTGTTATTTCTGATGGCAGATTGCTCTGGTTAGAATTGTCAATATTATGTTGAATAAGAGTTGTGAAGGTGGGCATTCTTGTTTTGTTTTGGGTCTTAGAGGAAAAGCTTTTAGCTTTTCCCTGTTCAGTATAATGTTAGCTGTGAGTTTGTCATATATGGCCTTTATTATTTTGCAGAATGGTCGTTCTGTGCCTAGTTTCAGAGTTTTTAATATGAAGCGATGTTGAACTTTTTCAAATGCTTTTTCTGCATCTATGAGATGATCATATGGATTTTGTCCTTCATTCTATTGATGTGATGTCTATTACGTTAAACCATCCTTGCATTCCAAGTGTAAATCCCACTTGATCACAGTGTATTACCTTTTGATGTTTTGTTGAATTTGGTTCGCCAGCATTTTGTTGGGGATTTTTGCATCTATGTTTATTAGGGATATTGGCCTGTAGTTTCGTTTTTTGTTGTTGTATCCTTGTCCGGTCAGGGCCTTGTAGAATGAGTTAAGGAGAATTCCCTTCTCTTGAATTTTTGGAATACTTTGAGGAGGATTGGTATTAGTTCCTTTTTATACATTTGTTAGTATTCAGCATTGAATCTATCCAGTCCTAGGCTTTTTTTTGGTTGGGAGACATTTTATTACTGATTCAGTCTCATTACTCATTGTTGGTCTGTTCAGGCTTTCTGTTTCTTCCTGATTCAGTCTGGGTAGGTTGTATGTTTTTTGGAATTCACCCATTTTCTCTAGATTTTCCAATTTGTTAGCATTCATAATATTCTCTGCTGTCTTTTGTATTTCTGTGGTATCAGTTGTAATGCTCCTTTTTCAATTTTGATTTTGCTGATTTGGTTCTTATCTCTCTCTTTTTTTTTTTTTTTTTTTTTTTTTTTGCTTGCTCTAGCTAGCAGTTTATCAATTTTGTTTACCTTTTTGAAGAACCAGTTTTTCAATTCATTGATTTTTTGGGGGGTGTAGAGGGGGGTCTCTATTTTTGTCTAATCTTCATTATATCTTTTCTTCTGCTAATTTTGGGTTTAATTTGTTCTTGCTTTTCTAGTCCTTGAGGTGCATCATTAGATTGTTTATTTGCAGTCTTTCTACTTTTTTGATGTAGATGTTTACTGCTATAAACTTTTTAGTGCTGTTTTTGCTGTTTCCATTTTCATTTGTTTCAAGAAATTTTTAAATTTTCATCTTAATTTCTTCATTGGCGCAATGGTGGATTGTGTTATTTTAAAAAATATGTGTATATTTATCCCGTCTCTATTAAGAAATACAAAAAACTAGCCGGGCGAGGTGGCGGGCGCCTGTAGTCCCAGCTACTCGGGAGGCTGAGGCCGGAGAATGGCGTGAACCCGGGAGGCGGAGCCTGCAGTGAGCTGAGATCCGGCCACTGAACTCCAGCCTGGGCGACAGAGCGAGACTCCGTCTCAAAAAAAAAAAAAAAAAAAAAAAAAAAAAAAAAAAAAAAAAGATCCATCTTGCTCTGTCACCCAGGCTGGAGTACAGTAATGCGATCTCTTCTCACTGCAACCTCTGCCTCCTGGGTTCCAGCAATTCTCCTGCCTCAGCCTCCTGAGTAGCTGGGACTATGGGCATGTACCACCATGCCTGGCTAATTTTTTGTATTTTTAGTAGAGATGGGTTTCACCATGTTAGCCAGGCTGGTCTCAAACTCCTGAGCTCAGGAATTCCACCAACCTCAGCCTCCCAAAGTGCTGGGGTTGCAGGCTCACGTGAGCCACTGCACCTGGTCATGTTATTTAACTTCATTTGTCTTCTCTTCTCTCTCCCCTCCCCTCCCCTCTTGTTTCTTTCTTTTTTTTTTTTTTTTAAACAGAGTCTCACTCTGTTGCCAGGCTGTAGTGCAGTGGCATGATCTCGGCTCATGGCAGCCTCCACCTCCCGGGTTCAGGTGATTCTCCTGGCTCAGCCTCCCGAGTAGCTGGGACTACAGGTGCCCACCACCACGCCCAGCTAATTTTTGTATTTTTAGTAGAGACGGGGTTTCACCACGTTGGCCAGGATGGTCTTGGTCTCTTGACCTCGTGATCCGCCCACCTCAGCCCCCCAAAATGCTGGGATTACAGGTGTGAGCCACTGTGCCTGGCCATGTTATTTAATTTTTATGTATTTGTGTAGTTCCCTAAGTTCCTCTTTGTGTTGATTTTTAATTTTATTCCATTGTAAATTGAGAAGATACTTGATACGATTTTGATTTTTTAAAGATTTGTTTTGTATCCTGACATATAGTCTGTCCTGGAGAATGTTCCATGTGCTGATGAGAGCAGTTGTTGGATAAAATGTTTTGTAAATGTCTGTTAGGTCCATTTGGTCTAAAGTCTAGTTGGAGTTCAGTGTTTGTTTTTTGATTTTCTGTGCCAGTGATCTATCTAATGTTGACAGTGGAATGTTGAAGTCTCTCACTATTTTTATCCCTCTCTTTAGGGAATCTGAATTTTCCAGTTTGGTGCATGTATATTTAGAATTGTTATATCCTCTTGCTGGATTTATCCCTTTGTCATTATATAATGACCTAATCTTTTTTTTTTTTTTTTTTTTTTTTTTTTGAGACAGAGTCTCGTGCTGTCGCCCAGGCTGGAGTGCAGTGGCGAGATCTCGGCTCACTGCAAGCTCCGCCTCCTGGGTTCACGCCATTCTCCTGCCTCAGCCTCCTGAGTAGCTGGGACTACAGGCGCCCACCACCGCGCCCGGCTAATTTTTTGTATTTTTAGTAGAGACGGGGTTTCACTGTGGTCTCGATCTCCTGACCTTGTGATCCGCCCGCCTCGGCCTCCCAAAGTGCTGGGATTACAGGCGTGAGCCACCGCGCCCGGCATGACCTAATCTTTTTTACAGTTTTTTTTTTTTCTTAAAATCTCTTTTATCTGATGTAAGTATAGCTACTCCTACTTACTTCCTTTGGTTTCCCTTTGCATAAAATATCTTTTTTCATACCTTTACTTTCCATCTGTATGCATCCTTACAGGTGAAGTGTGTTTCTTGTGGACAGTAAATAGTTGGATCTTTTTTTAATTCATTCACCCAGTTGATATCTTGTAAGTGGAGAATTTAATCCATTACATTTAAGGTTATTATTGATATGTGAGGTTTTGTTTTTGTCCTATTGTTAACTTTTTTTTGTGGTTTTGTATATTCTTTTCCTTTCTTTTTGTCATTGTGGTTTTGTGGTTTTCTGTAGGGGTGGTATGAGTCCTTTTCTTTCTTCTTTCTTTGTGTTTTTGCTTTGCTCCAGCGAATTTTGTACTTTTTTATGTTTTCATGGTGGCAAATGTCATCCTTTTGCTTCCAGGTTTAGAACTCCCTTGAGCATTTCGTGTAGGGTGGTCTAATGGTGATGAATTTCCTCAACTTTTGCTTGTCTGGAGGACTTTATTTCTCCTTCATTTATGAAGGGTAATTTTGCTGGATATAATATCCTTGACTGAAAGATTTTTTTTTTCTTTATTTTTTCCAGCACTTTTGAATATATCATCCCCTTCTCTGTTGACTGTAAGATTTCTGCTGAGACATCTGTTAGTCTGATCGGGGGTTCTTTTATGGGTGACTGGATGCCTTTCTCTTGTTTTTAGAATTCTTGTCTTTGTCTTTAGACAACCTGAGTAGAATGTGCTGTAGAGAAGACCTAAATTTATGCATTGTTTTTAGGGATCTTAGAGCCTCCTATATCTGGATGTCTATATCTCTTGCCAGACCTGGGAAGTTGTTTTTTTTTTTTTTTTTTTTGAGACAAGAGTCTCTCTCTGTCGTCCAAGCTGGAGTGCAGTGGCATGATCTCCACTCACTGCAACCTTAGCCTCCCGGGTTCAAGCAATTCTCCTGCCTCAGCCTCCCAGGTAGCTGGGATTACAGGAACATGCCACCACACCAAACTAATTTTTGTATTTTTAGTAGAGACAGGGTTTCACCATGTTGGTCAGGCTGATCTTGAACTTCTGACCTCGTGATCCACCTGCCTCGGCCTCCCAAAGTGCTGGGATTACAGGCGTGAGCCATCATGCCCGGCCCAGACCTGGGAAGTTTTAATCTAGTATTTTGATGAATTGGTTTTCCATATTATTGGAATATTTGGTCACTATATTTTGACTGGGTTATTTCAGAAGACTGGCTTCAAGTTATGAATTTTTTTCTTCTGCTTGATCTAGTCTATTGTTGAAACTTCTGAATACATTTTGGATTTCAGTTGATTTTTTTTTTTGTTGGAGTGTTGCTCTGTTGCCCAGGCTAAAGTGACCTCAACTCACTGCAGCCTCTGCCTCCTAGGTTCAAGCGATTCTCCTGCTTCAGCCTCCTAAGTAGCTGTGATTACAGGCATGTACCACCACACCTGGCTGATTTTTGTATTTTTGTAGAGATGAGGTTTTGCCATGTTGGCCTGGCTGGTGTTGCAGTCCTGTACTCAAGTGATCTGCCTGCCTTGGCCTCTCAAAGTGCTGGGATTACAGGCGTGAGCTACCGCGCCCAGCCTCTGTTTTGTTCTTTTTAAATTCTCTCTCTCTCTCTCTCTCTCTATATATATATATATATCTATATATATATATCTATCTCGTTGGTTAATTTAGTATTCATGTCCTGAGTAACCATTCTTATTTCTTTGTATTTTCAGAATTATTTTGTATCTCACACAGCTTCTTTAGTATTAAAATTTTGAATTATTTTTCCAGTATTTTTAAAAACTGTTTTTAATGGTATCTATTGGTATGGAATTATTGTGTGTCCTTTGGAGGTGTCTCTCTCTTTTTTTTTTTTTTTTTTGGCTTTTTAATATTTCCTGTGTATGTTGATATCTGTGCATCTGATGTGATAATAGCTTCTCCCAATTTTTTAAAATTTGCTTTCATAGGGGAGAACGTTTTCTTGAAGATATATCTATGGTGTTGCTTGGGTAGGCACTGTAGTTTTGATTCTGAATCTGTGCAGTCATGTAATCTCTGGATGATTTATTTGGCTTAAACAGTATCAGCAGTGTCTGTGATTTTTCTCAGTGGTTTAGGGTGCAATTATTAGTGGAGGCAGTGGTGAAGTTTTGCTGGGGACTAGGATGCCAAGTAGACCAGCCTTTGCACCACATTGGTGGACCAAGCATGCCTGACCTTGGGCCCAGGGTGGCATATGCTGGTACTGGTGTTAGTGGATCCAGGTAGGCTGATTCTTGTGCCTCTAGGTGGAGACCCATACTTCCTCAGATGCCAGTAGCGGTAGCAGTTGGCTCTGTAGGTTGGACGGTTCTCGGGTCTGTGGCCAGCCAATGTGGTGCTCGTGGACAGTGGCAGTGATGGGACAACCTTCTGGATCCCAGGAAGAGTGTGCTTGTATTGGCGGTGGCTACAATGGGCCGGGCAGGCCAGTCTCCAGGCCTGCAGATGGTACGTGCAGATAGGTGCCAGCTGTGGCAGTAGCAGCAGGGTGTGGGTAGGCCTAACCTCAGATCCCCAGGACAAGTGTTCAGGTGCTAATGATGTTGGTTTGCGCTGGGCAGTCCCCTGTACTCCGGACTTGTGTGCTCCAGACTTGGCATGGGCTGAGGGTGGGGCATTCAGATAGTGCGGACAGCATTGGTCACACTGTTGCCCTGTGCTGGAGAGCCCAGGGCCGTGTTAGTGGAGGCAAGCATAGGCCAGCAGATGGGGAACACTCACACATCAGCCCTAGCAGTGGTACCCCACATCTCAGCCATGTATGCAATAGCTCACGCTTCGCTCCTTCATGCCTCCTCCCTGGGAGCAGCAGCTGGTGTATCTCTTGGCCTCAGTCCTAGCACTGCTGGGCGCTAGGACAGTGCGTAGTCTGTTGGGGAGAAGACTCTTAAGTTGGTGCCTTGCTGTTGCTGCTTAGGTCTTAGAACATGTATGGGATACAGCACAAGCATCTTTCCTGTGGCTGTGCTGTCAACACAATCTCCTCGCAGCTCCCTATGTTTATTTCAGAGCCTGCAAGGATCTAGGGGCTCTCCCATGGCTAGCATTGCAGAAGTCCATGTGGGAACATTGACAGCTGAGGGTCTCTAACCTGTCCTTTTCCTGCATTAGGGAGCCTCTCTTGGCTCCTGGCCAAGCAGGCTGCCTTGCTTCCCTTTCCTTCCTTGTCTTATTAGTTTTCTGTTGAATTCCAGTGTTTTCTCTTGGACAATCTGTTCAAATTGTGATTACCTACTATTTTCATTCTTAGTGGAGGAGACAAGTACAAAATGCCTCTAGTCAGCCATCTTGAAATCCCTCTCTCAATCCTATTTAATTCTTAATAATGAATTCATAATAATAATGGACACTGTCAAATGTTTACTATGTGGTAGACGTCTACCATGACTGATGCCTGCACATACCATCAGGGGCCTGAGGACAATATTAGTGTATGCTTCGCATATGTAAGCTCATCCTTGCCCCAGCCCTATGAAATCGTTGGTACCATCTTCACTTTATAGATGAGGTATATGAGGTTGTGTGAGGTTATTTGCATAAGGGAGCAGGATTTGGACTTTTAACTATTTTCACACCATATTAACCTCTAGGAAAGAATAAATAATTCAGTCTCTCGGGATGTGGGTTAGGGATAACTTACAGGCTTAATTACTTACTTGGTTAAATACTCCTCAAGACTATTCCATTCACTGTCTTTTTCCTGAGTAAGCCACTGGATGGGTACTTATTTGACCTCCTAGGCAGTTTGAAAGTGGGAAATAGGAACTCAGGTTGGTGAACATTATTATTTCTGTCATTAGACAGGTATACTTCTGTCTTATTTATCAATCTTGAGTAATTGCCTTGGCTTACTAATAAAAACTTAAGTCTAAACAAGTAGAAGTCTTTTGGCTTCTACTCATACTATATTCTTCTCCTGAGATCACTGTTTGTCTCCATCTTTTCACATCTGGTGGACTGAAAATGCAGCATTTGAGAAGTCAGTGCCATCTCTTTCGTCAGGCTCTCTTTCTTTGCTTCAGTGACACCACAGTCATGGTTTTCTTCTTATCTCACTGGTGTCAATTTTCTGTATGAACTCCTCTTCCAGGACCCATCCTTGAAATGTTGGAGAGCCTCAACACGTGGTCCTAGGCTGGCATTTAAGAAAACTTCCATTCCTCCTGTTCCAGTTTTTACCACCTTAGTAATGGCACTTTTAATCACTAGCCAGAAACCCATGACTCATCATCTTCTACCCTGTACCAAATCTAATTTGTCATCAAGTTTAGATGATTCTAACTTCTAGATGCACTGCAAGTCCTTGTCCCTGTTCAGTACTACTACCATCTTTGTCTGGTGGGACATAATTTTTAATCCAAATTGTGAAATAGCCTCCTAAAAAATATCTTTGTTTCCACTCATCCCCGTCAGTCCCTTTGCTACATAGGAGTCAGAGGGATGATCTTTTAAAAAAGTGAGTCCTACTATTTTCCTTTGGTGTCTTCCTATTGATCTTAGCAAAAATTCTGAACACCTCTACATGGCTCACAAGGCCTTATGATCTGTTCCTTCCCCTCTTTCCAGCTTTGTCTTTTTACCAGCCTCTCCACAAGGCTTTAGCTGAATTACCTGTTTTTAATTCTTTCAGTATTTCTGGGTCTTTTGAACAAGATTTTCTGTCTTACTCTTTGTCCAGTTAACACCTACCTAACCTTTAAGCCTTGTCTTAAATATTTTTTTAGACAGGTCTTTCTTGCTTCCTAATATTTCACTCTTGTGGTACCTTTTTCTCTTCTGTTATAGTATGTGTTGGAATTTATATTCATGTATTTGTTTTAATGTTTGCCTCGCTCCTTAAATTGTAAATTCCCAGAGAGCTAAAATATTCTGTCTTGCTCCCTACATTATCCCAGCTCCTAGCCTGATTCCTCATACCTACTGAATATTTGTTTGATGAAAGGAAGGAAGGAAAGGAAGGAATCAATATGTCATTGCCACCCTCTGTATCATTCTGCAGCTTTGTTTCTCCTCCCTATCCTGAACAGATGAATTTCAGTGTATTTTCCTAGAGCTCATGCATTGTAACATTTAATTGTTTAATTAAACAATTATTTAATTAATTGAATACCACCTTGATTTTAGTTAAAAACAGTATATGACTTAAATAAGATGAAAAATAGAGTGAAGTTAAATAGAAAGCAGATACACAAGAATTTAAGGTGGATGTTGTACCAGTCCTACCTGAGGAGCAAGAAAGTTGAAGGGAATACTTATTTTCATTTTCAAAGAAAGATTTAGAATTTTAAGCTTTCCTGCCTTGATAGGAAAGAACATTTTGCTCTGTTGTTTTTTTTTAACCAGTAAACTGAGTACCAGATATTGTTCCATAGTGTGATTACTGGATTGCACATTTAGCTGCATAATTTCCTATGTAAGTATAGGTTGATGTAATAATATAAAAACAATTTTAAGTTTTGAGATTGAAGATCCTTAATCACCATGATTTTGCTTCTCAATATTATTCTTCCAAGATGTTTTGCTGCATGTTGTGATGGTAATTGCAGCTTTCAAAGTGTAGTAGAGACATTGGAGGACCTGGTAGTTAAAACATTGTACTTTCCTGACTTACAGGTACATTTTTAATGAAAGCATTAACACCAGAATGGCTTTAGCTACCATTTATTGAAACTTACTCTGTGGTAGGCATTGCTAGAGCTTTTTTATATGGATATTCTCAAAATCTCACAAAAAGTCTTTAAGGTAGCCATTATCTTTGTTTTATAGAGAATAATAATATGGAGGCTCAGAAGGGTTAAGTAGTTTGATTAAGGGTCACATAGGTGACAGATCCAGCATTTGAACCCAGTTTTGTCTAAGTCAAAAGCTTCTGCTGTTTCAATTTCGGCATGCTGCCTCCAGCTAACTTTTGTCTTCTAATTTTAGAAGTTGGAGACTCCCTGTGTAGTACACTTTTCACTTCCAAATTAACTAGATAATCAGCATTTTATCTTTTTTTTTTTCCTTTTTTTTGAGATGGAGTCTTGCTCTGTTGCACAGGCTGGAGTGCAGTGGTGTGATCTTGGCTTATTGCAACCTCCGCCTCTCAAGTGATTCTCCTGCCTCAGCCTCTCGAGTAACTGGGACTACAGGCATGCACCTGGCTAAGTTTTGTTTTTTTTTTTTTTTTGTTTTTTTTTTTTTTTTGAGACGGAGTCTCGCTCTGTCACCCAGGCTGGAGTGCAGTGGCCGGATCTCGGCTCACTGCAACCTCCATCTCCTGGGTTCAAGCAATTCTCCTGCCTCAGCCTCTTGAGTAGCTGGGACTACAGGCGCCCGCCACCACGCCTGGCTAGTTTTTTGTATTTTTTAGTACAGACGGGTTTTCACCATGTTAGCCAGAATGGTCTCGATCTCCTGACCTCGTGATCCGCCCGTCTCGGCCTCCCAAAGTGCTGGGATTACAGGCTTGAGCCACCGCGCCCGGCCAAGTTTTGTATTTTTAGTTGAGATGTGTTTCGCCATGTTGGCCAGGCTGGTCTCAAACTCCTGACCTCAGGTGATACATCTGCCTCAGCCTCCCAAAGTGCTGGGATTACAGGTGTGAGCCACCGCATCTGACTGCAGTATTTTATCTTCTAAGATACTTTGAAAACACTGAATTCAATAGAAACTCAGTATTTGTTGAATTATCTATGGAGTAGCAACCTTTAAAAATGCATATCTTTTTCTCTGCTATGTGTTATTTGGAATATAAGGTTTATAAATAATCACTTCATTAACATGCTCTTTCCTGTCCTTCTCAGCCAAACTTGTTTCTTTTTCTTCCTTTCTCCTTTTCCTTTTCCCTTTCCCTTTCCTTTCCTTTCTCCTTTGTTTCCCCTTTCCCCTTTCCTTTCCTTTCCTCTCTTTTTCTTTTTCTTTTTCTTTTTCTTTTTCTTTTTCTTTTTCTTTTTCTTTTTCTTTTTCTTTTTTGGAGACAGGGTCTTGTTCTGTCACTGAGCCTGGAGTACAGTGGAACAATCTCGGCTTAATCTCAACCTCCCAGGCTCAAGCAATTGTCCCACCTCAGCCTCCCAAGTAGCTGGGACTACAGGCACACACCACCACACTTGACACCACACCCAGCTAATTTTGTATTTTTGGTAGAGGTAGGATTTCACCATGTTGCCCAGGCCGGTCCTGGGCTCAAAGGGATCTGCCCACCTTGGCCTCCCAAAGTGCTGGGATTACAAGCCTGAGCCACTGCACCCAGCCATTCCTTTGAAATTCTTAGAGCAGTTTATAAGATTCTCTATCTTAGTTTTCTAAGTTTGCCCTTTGTGATCTAATTTTGTTTACCCATTAAATGGTAATGTTATTTAGGGTTCTGTCTTTGGTTCTCTTCTCTTGATCATGCTGAAAATTTTCCCTGGGTGATTCCATTTTTGTTCCTTGGCCTTGACCATTGTGTTCATACCAAGAGTTGTAAATAAAATACTTATGGGGCCACGTAGGTAACATAAATGAGTGACATGGTCAGGGATGATGGAGATGCTGGATTAAAGTCTCCATGCCCTGTTCAGAGCTCTGGTCATATTGCTGCTCTTTTATAATATAGTATCCAGTGTTGGCAAATCTTCAGTTTTTCAAGAGATATTAGACATCTAGAATTCTTAATGGGAAATTTCTTATTTGTATGATAATTATGAGCAACTGGTTAAAATTTCAACCATAGTGCAGACCAATAGTAAGTATTTTTAGTTTGCAAGTTTACTTACTGTAACTTACCATGCTTCTCACTCCTAGATTTTATTTGTCTTCAGATCTGAATTTTCTGCTGGGTTTTAGGCTTATCCCATTGTGTGCCATATATAGGAGTTCTGTCACCCACAGGCATCTCAAAGACCGTGACCCTGAACTTCTAATTTGTATTAGGAAGTGATTTCATTTATAGGACACCTGTGAGTTTGAATCAATATTTCACCACCTACTAGCTCACCAAGCAAGTTACTTTATTTCTTTAAACTTCTGTTTGCTCATATGTGAAATGGGAGTAATATTTACTTCATTGAGTTCTTATGCTAGCACAGTTACTTGCGTACAGTAACCAAACACTGCTTTCAGTTGCTGTTCCTGTTTCAGTGAATGGTATCACTACATGCACTTACTGCTGCTTAAGAGTCATTGGTGACTCTACCCTTATTTTTATTTTTCAGGTCTAATTAGTCACCAAGTTCTATTAGTCTAATAGAATTTTCAGGTCTAAGTAGTCACCAAGTCCTTAGAATTTATCCTGCTCTCTACTGCATGTTTCTTCCCCAAACCGTCCTTCACCTGTGTTCTGCAGTGCCTTTAGAAATTAGCTTGAGAGGCCAGGTGTGGTGGCTCAAACCTGTAATCCCAGCACTTTGGGAGGCCAAGACGGGCAGATCACCTGAGGTCAGGAGTTTGAGACCAGCCTGGCCAACATGGTGAAACCCCATCTCTAGTAAAAATACAAAAATTAGCTGAGGGTGATGGCACGTGCATGTAATCCCAGCTACTAGGGAGGCTGAGGCAGGAGAATCACTTGAACCTGCAGGTGGAGGTTACAGTGAGCCGAGATTGCACCACTGCACACCAGCCTGGGCAATAGAGTGAGACTTCATCTCAAAAAAGAAACTAGCTTGAGGCTGGGCATGGTGGCTCATGCGTGTAATGTCAGCACTTTGGGAGGTTCAAGTGGGAGGACAACTTGAGCTCAGGAGTTTGAAATCAGCTTGTCAGCATAGTGAGACCCCCATGTCTTACTGCCCCGACTACCCCCGCAAAAAAAAACAAAAACAAAAACAAAACAAAACAAAAACTAGGTATAGTGGTGTTCGCCTGTGGTCCCAGCTACTTGGGAGGCTGAGGCAGGAGGTTCGCTTGGCTCAGGAGGTCAAGGCTGCAGTGAGCTATGATTGCACCACTGCACTCCAGTATAGATGACAGAGTAAGACTGTTTCAGAAAACAAACAAAAGACTCAGAAAACAAACAAAAGATAGAAAAGAAATTAGCCTGAAAAGCAACAACATCTCTTCCAGTACGTTTTTTGGCTCACCACTTTTCTCACTCCAGGTCTGAATTAGATACCTCTTTTTCTGTGCTCCTAGCCCCCTGAGGATGTCTCTGTTGTAGTGCTCTTCACAACTGTTTGTAATGCCTTTTTTTTCTACGCAACTTCTTGAAGGCAAAGACTACCTATCTTGAATGCCTTTTTATCTCCAGGGCTTAGAATAATGCCTGGCAAATAATGAGTTCAATGATGTTTGGAGTATGAATGCATTGGCTAAATGAATATATTTTTTCTGGAGAAACTGTAGATATAAAAAAGATCTCGAAGCCTTAATTATAGCTCTGAGGCCTTTAAAAATATCCCAATTGTTTTGTTTTCCCTGTTTGAATAAGATTGTAGGTGCTTTAATTTATTATATGTCAGTAACGTTATTTATTTATTTATTTATTTATGACAGAGTCTTGCTCTATTGCCAAGTCTGGAGTGCAGTGGTGCAATCACAGCATGGCTCACTACAGCCTCGAACTTCCAGGCTCAGGTGATCCTCACACCTCAGTCCCCATGGTAGCTGGGACTACAGGCGTGTGCCACCATGCCTGGTTAATTTTTATTTTTTGTAGAGACAGTATCTCCCTTTGTTGTCCGGGCTATGTTGATGTGCTTTAGAACAAAGTAAATTGTGTTGTTGATATAAATTACTGATTATTGTTGCCCTCTAGGGCTACAATTGGTAATTTTTATTTATTTATATATTTTTTTCTACAGCCCACTTAGGTTCATTCTTTCCTTCTGTTTCTGTACCTGAGTCTCAGGCTCTTCTTCCCTCTTGGCCTCCCAGGAGCTCTGGTTTATAGCAAGTTTTCTTGGCCGCCACACTATTAACACTATGGGCCAGTTATTTCTTATAGAGGTTGTCCTGTGCATTGTAAAATGTCTAGTAGCATCCCTGGTCTATACCCATTGGATGCCAGTAGCACCTTCCAGGCTTGATAACTAAAAATGTCTCCAGGTATTGTGAAATGTCCTACAAAATCACCCCTTGTTGAAAACAGCTGGTTTATAGATATTCCCATTTCTTTATCCTGAAAGCCTCTCCTTGTCTATGCTGAGCATGATTTTCTGTTTTTTTAAAAATCAGCACTTCTAAAAAAATTAACTTGTTTCCTATTAACTTATGCTCATCCTCCCCTCCCCCGGCCCCCCCCCCAATCCTCTTTTCTAGAATGAGTAGCTTCCATTTCCCACCTTATTTCTGGCTTTTATCCCCATGGTTCCTCTCAAAGTGATTTCATCAAGTCTCCCATGATTTTCACCTCTTATGTTCTCTGGAGTAAATGGAGCTGCCAACTCATAGCCCAGTTCATCATGTCTTAATCCTTCCTCCTCTCCTATCCCTGCAGGTGCCCCATACAGTCAGTCACAAAGTCCTGTCTGTGTTATCTCTGGAATGTCTCTAGAATCTACCAACATTCTTTATTCCCACGCCTGTCTCCCACCAATGTCATCAGCTCCTCTGTTGGTTTCTGAATTTCAAGTTGGGCCTATTCCATTTTAATTTCTACCCTGTCACCTTTCTAGAACAAGGTCTCTTCCTACTTCAGACTTTCTCAGTCATGATTTCTGGGGCCTTAGTATTTGCCTTTTGGAAGGCCCATTAGGTGATTTTTATGGAACTCTAATTGCTTCATTCCTCTACTTAAGAAATGTTTTCTTGCTCTTAGAAACTCCTAAAATCCATTATATATTTTTTACAAAGCTCTTCCTGCTATCCCCTGCTTTTAACAAAAGCCTTTTTGCTAAATAAAAATGGTGTAGGTTCTTTTAGAGAACCGCTTCATGAAAAGTCAGTGTTTATTTGTTTAGTACTAGCACAATATTTTTTAAATACCAACAATAAAATTTATAATTGGAGGAGGGATCCAGGAGGAAATGCAAGTTTACTGATTATGTGTGTCTATAACAAATTTGACTGCTAAGTTATATTTAAATAAAATTTGGTTTTTTTTGCAGGTATTTATAACAGCAATGATGTAGCAGTATCATTTCCAAATGTAGTATCTGGCTCGGGATCTAGTACTCCTGTCTCCAGCTCTCACTTACCTCAGCAGTCTTCTGGGCATTTGCAACAAGTAGGAGCACTCTCTCCCTCAGCGGTGTCATCTGCAGCCCCTGCTGTTGCTACAACTCAGGTAAGTTGTTACACTATGATGTGAGAGGTAGTAGGTGGGTTTCTCATTTTTAAAGTGAGTTTCATTAGAGGACAAACAAATGAAATAGGGCCTTCTACAGGAATTTATGAAATATCTCAATTTGTAGTAATGTGTTAGTGAAAATGATAGGTATTTTTACATGGTATTCATGAGAGAGGATGGATGAATGTATGGGCACCAACTAATTCTTCTTAATTTCTGGGTTTTAAGTTTTGTCCGAATGATATAAAATATAATTTCAGAGGAGCTTTTATTTTTTCTTTAAAAAAGTAGGATCCACAAAATATGAGCCAGTTTTGGACTCTTGTGATTTTTAAAATTCCTTTTATAATTTTTAAAATTACACAAATAATATATGAAATCTTTTTAAAGTTTTAAAAAAAACCAGTATAGGAGAATATAGGTTAAAAAACTGAATGATCGCTTCAAACACTAGACATTTTTCCTCCTAGTGGGAGAGAACAGTGTTTGTAAATATTGTAAATAATGATGAATATACAGGTTTTTCCATTTGTGTACCCCTTTTATCTGACTTTAGATTTGTAGTTTGATAGATGGCCTAGTCTATAGGATGTTTTTGGGGACGGAGTCTCACTCTTGTCACCCAGGCTGGAGTGCAGTGGCGTGACCTTGGCTCACTGCACCTCCGCCTCCTGGTTTCAAGTGCTTCTCCTGCCCCAGCCTCCTGACCAGCTGAGATTACAGTCGCATGCCACCTTGCCTAGGTGATTTTTGTATTTTTAGTAGAGGTGAGGTTTCGCCATGTTGGCCAGGTTGGTTTTCAACCCCTGACCTCAGGTAATCTGCCTGCCTCGGCCTCCCAAAGTGTTAGGATTACAGGTGTGAGCCACCGCCCCTGGCCAAGATGTTTTAAAAGTAAGAGTCAAATAAAAGAAATTGTAATCCTGTTTTATAAACAGGACAGTGCAGGGGGAAAGCTGCACCCAACCCACCTGCATTACACTCCCCTTCCCCAGAGATAATCATTTAAGATTTCCAAAATATATATTTTTATTTATTTGGAATTATGTATAATTTTATTTTCATTTCTCCAAAGCTCTAGTAGTCTTTTAATGGTCAAGAAAATGATCACAGGGACAAATGTCTAATAATGAACAACTAGTTAAAATAGTTGTTTATAAGTTCCTGTCAACTTAAGCTTTATGGATGTGTGCATAATTTCCATTGCGTGTGTCGTTAGGATACATATGCTTTTCCAGCAAGCACAGCATTAGGTTATTTTGATGCATTTGTGTGAATGGCACAGTGCAAGCAGTTGCTATTAAAATTACGTATTAGAATCAACCCCAGACAGTTCAGCACAGAAAATCAATGGCATGATTTTAGTAGTATCATCTTTGAAGTTGAAAGTGAACTATTTGGTGAACCTCCCAAATTGAGTTAAAGGAGTTTGACTACTTTAGCAGAGTTTTTCTGTGGTTCATTTCACTAAAAGTGAGGTAGCCATAACAGGGGTTTGGGGTTAGAGAGGGTGAAAGGATAAATGAAAGAATGGCTCTTATAAATGGTTTTATCTCTTTTAATTAAGTGTAACCATATGCTGTTGATAGTTTTATATCCTTGGACAAAGTCTCACATGAACATTTTCAATGTGCTTTTTTCTTTTCTGTCTTTATAAAAGTCTGTTTAATTATTCTCTGGTTAATTCCCAGCTGAATTAAGCAAAAATCCTCATTTCTTCTCATTCATTATGTTTGTGAGCCAGGGGGTTGGCATTAGGGAAGTGGTAGTGAAGGGAAATTTATAGCTAGAGGCAAAATTCCACTTAACATGTGACTCATCTGAAGAACAAAGAAATCTTAGTTGTAAGTAACCCAGGATTCAGTTCAATTAAAATCCCCTCTCCAGTTTTCAGAAAGATGGGTCTCTTACAAATGTGATCATCCAGTTAGATTTACATGCTGTGTACTGAGATACCTGCATCTGTGTTTCTGTTCAGCAGTAAATGCTTTCTGTCTTCAAGCTGAAGCTTATTTAGCCTGGCTTATCTGGTGCTGCTGTAGCAACCATCAGTCTCCAGGCAACTGAGGCACGTTGACCTCTCAGTTGAAGTGAGTGCTGAACTACTTCAATTTAGCTGCCTGAGACAATAATAATGGTGTCGAATGTGAAAAATGTGAAATTTTCTAGGCAATGTGCAAAAGAAAGGATACAGAAATATTTAAATAGAATTGATAGGACTCTTAAAATTGATAGGACACTTAGCAGTTGAATCTTTTTTTTCAAAATGATAAAGTTTATTCCTGTTTCACTCTCATATAGACCCTGTTTGTTTTCAAGTCATACATTAATTGTATTTAGATAGTCACATCGTAGTGTTTTATTTAGGGTTGCTCTAAGTAGTTGATTTGAGAGCAATGCAATAAGATAAATGGGTGAATAAAAATTATCAATATTTAAAATGTAATTCTAGGCCAGGCATGGTGGCTCATGCCTGTAATCCCAGCACTTTGGGCAGGCCACGGTGGGTGGGTCGCTTGAGGTCAGGAGTTTGAGACCAGCCCGGCCAACATGGCGAAACTCTGTCTCTACTAAAAAATTAAAAATTTAGCCGGGTATAGTGGTTCACACCTGTAGTTCCAGCTACTTGGGAGGCTGAGGCAGGAGAATCGCTCGAACGCAGGAAGTGGAGGTTGCAGTGAGCCAAGATCGCGCCACTGCACCCCAGCTTGGACCAACCAACAGAGCCAGACTCTTGTCTCCCCCCCCCCCCCCCCAAAAAAAAGGAATCCTAGAAGTCTTACCACAACTATTAAGAAAACCATCACACTTGCAAGCAAAAACTTTAATAATATTGATAGATAATGGAAATATTAAACTTGAATACCGTTTTGTGCCCCCATGCCCTTAATGAAAATAGTTTTTATTGATTGGATTGGTGCCAGCAGGATAAAATCCAGAGGTCATTTTTGCTTTTTGTGATACACATTTTAAGTAAACAGACCTCTACATTGGCTTATTTGGTGTCTTAAGAATTGTTCCCTGGAAAGTGGTAAAGGAGCTAAGATTGGGAAGGGCTAGTAGAAGTTAAAAACTTAGAATAAGTTGATTTATGATTTTAATTGGGGGGAAAAGGAGACACTTGTAAAATTGGGGGTGGGGGGGAGTCTGATAGCACAAATTTTGGGAGAAAAAACTTTAAAAAACTGTTTGATAAACCTATTTTATATTCTTCTTCTTCTTTTTTTTTTTTTTTTTTTGAGATGGAGTCTTGCTCTGTCACCCAGTCTGGAGTGCAGTGGTGCGATCTTGGCTCACTGCAACCTCTGCCTCCCGAGTAGCTGGGACTACTGGCACCCACCACCACGCCTGGCTAATTTTTGTATTTTTGATAGAGATGGAGTTTCACCATGTTGGTCAGGCTGGTCTCGAACTCCTGACTTCAGGTGATCCACCCACCACGGCCTCCCAAAGTGCTGGGATTACAGGTGTGGACCACCGCGCCTGGCCTCTATTTTATATTCTTAAGTGTTAAACCACCCCCCCCCCCACCCCCCGCCTTTTTTTTTCCTTTCAACAGACTTGTTTTTAGAGTAATGGTTCTTTCACAAATAATTGATAGGAAGCCTGCTTTACTACATAATAGTGTATCAGTAATAGAGTAGTTTCTTAACATTGCGGAAAGAGTGGACTCCTGTCCATGTGACTGTTAATAATGTGCTCTGCCCTTGTTGGATCAGGAGTAGAGGTATAAATTCATTTTTGTAGGAGTGTCATTAATTTTTCATTTCGCCTTTCAAATCCCACTGTTTCATAGTTCTACAGTCATTCTGTTCTGTCTTTGGGAGAATGCAGGTGCTTTTTTTTGTTTGATGGATGATTTCTTTAGTAGAAGAACTTAAGACTGAATGCAGTGAAATGTAATTGCATTCTGTTACATCCTACTTTCTGAGTTTTGCTTTTGAAATACAATCTTCATGTGATAATCATGGCTTCTTGTCCTATCCCGTGTTACTGTTAAACAAAATGATGTAGACTTAAACATCATTTAAAGTAAAGTAAACTTCCAAGGTTTATTTATGTGATATTTAGTAAATGCAGATATTTCGTGTTTCTTTTGTTGTTGTTGTTTTGTTTGTTTGTTTTGAGACGGGGTCTCACTCAGTTGCCCAGGCTAGAGTGTAATGGCATGATCTTGGCTCACTGCAAACTCTGCCCCTGCCGGGTTCAAGTGATTCTCCTGCCTCAGCCTCCTGAGTACCTGGGACTACACGTGTGCACCACTACGCCTGCCTAATTTTTGTATTTTTGGTAGAGATGGGGTTTCACCATGTTGGCCAGGCTGGTCTCAAACTCCTGACCTTGTGATCTGCCCACCTCGGCCTCCCAAGGTGCTGGGATTGCAGGTGTGAGCCACCTCGCCTGGACATATTTTGATATTTTAAAGATACAATTGCCCAGGCACGGTGGCTCACGCCTGTAATCCCAGCACTTTGGGAGGCCGAGGTGGACGGATCACCTGAGGTCAGGAGTTTGAGACCAGCCTAACCAACATGGGGAAACCCCATTTCTACTAAAACTACCAAAAAAAAAAAAATATATATATATATATATATGTGCCAGGTGTGGTGGCGCATGCCTGTGATGCCAGCTACATCCCAGCTACTCGGGAGGCTGAGGCAGGAGAATTGCTTGAACCTTGGAGGCGGAGGTTGCGGTGAGCTGAGATCGCGCCTTTGCAGTCCGGCCTGGGCAACAAGAACCAAACTCCATCTCAAAAAAAGAAAAAAAACAAAAAGATACAATTATTGACTAGAATTTTGCAGATTTCTGTGACACTTTCATCTCAATTAGCTTTGGATATTTTGTTTTCCAATATTATTATGTATGTGTGTGTTTATGTAGGGGAAGTTGTCTTAGATGTAGTCTCCGATTTCTTTTCAGATGATGTCTAATAAGGACCTTAAATTCTACTTGAGAAAATGGTTTAGTTTCTTAGGCAGATTCAGCTGACTTTTGGGGTGACATTTGTGTTTGTACTTAATTAGTCAGAATGTAAATTTTAGTCTTCTGATTTAAATAATATAATGGCTTATAATTTTAAGGAAATTACCTTTCTGAGCAGTCAGTTTTTATAAGCTTGGTAACATCTCTTGTTATCAGATGATAAAAAGGTTCAGTCACAGTGACTGTCACATATCTGTAAGTCTGGAATTAAGACAGCCTGATTCCTTAGCCTGCTCTCTTATTACTAATTGTTACTGTTAAAATGAATTTCCCAATTATGTACCTCTTATGCTAAGAGGTACCTCGTTGGAAAACATTGTTAGCAGTTTTACTGTGTCCATTTGTGTGATGCAATGCAAAAGAGCAGAAATTTGAGTCAGCAAAAGTCCAGGGTTCCAGGAGTTTTGCTACTCATTCATATAACCTTGGGCAGGTCTTTTAATTTTTGTGAGCCTCAGTGTTTCCATATGTAAAATGGGAATACTTTAAATACCTATTGTACCTGCTGTACAGATACTTTATGAAGTTCAAATGCAGACCATAAAATACTTTAGAATTCATAGTTATGACTTCAGTTGTTACTTTTCAGCCTGATTACCAGTGAGAAAATAAACTGTATGGGAACACTTTCTGTATTGGAAATAGTATTAACAATTTCTGTTAAAACTCATATAATTTCATGCTAACATAGATAAATGAATTTTAGCCATTATAGGTTCAGCTGTGGATTAAGGTCTTTTCCAGTTCCAAAATTATTTCAGAGCTGCCTTTGTCCTAAAGTAATTTTTTCCCAGAAAGGTAAGACCCATATTGATATTAACCAATTAAGAAACCTACTTAGAATTGGTTGATTAATCTATACAGTCCTGTTGTCTGATCATGAGTGTTCAGTGATGGTTTAACTACACTTCATTCCCTCCTACTACTTTATGGAAACTCAATTGTGGGGCATTTTGGCATTAGCCTAAACAATGGTTTTGAATACGTTAAGCTCCTAACAATTAGGGAGCAGTTTGGAGCATTGAATAATGTGGAATGATGCAATTGAACCTGACAGCTTCAACAGTCAGCCTACTCATGGGACCTGAAAGTTGTTCACACTTGGTTTCACCTCTCATCACATGCTGAGTATTGAAGCCTTGCTGGTGGTAGCTGACACAGAAATGGGTCTGCTATCAGAATATGTTCTTAGTAAATATAAAGTTTGAATTGAGCTGGAGAATATGTGAAACTTTCCATTGTTCCCTAATCCATGTCTAATGTTCATTCATGTTTTTCCTGGAAACTTTTCTAATCAAATATATTGTGTTCTGCAATTCAAACAGTAATATAAATTGGATCTAGAAACATTCAAGTCCTTGCATTCTATGTGCAGCATTGCTGTATTATCAAATACATAGTTTAAAACATCACTGCATAATGAGGCATTTATGCTATCTAATTTTTCTTAGGGAAATAGGTTTTAATCTTTGAAATATAGCCACAGTTCAGAATATAATTGGTAAGTTATATTTTCTAATGATTTTAATGGAAAAATAGAAACCACAATAACTTGTGAAAATAATTTTTAAAGTTAAGCTAAAATGTGAGCGCTTACCATGTGTCAGGCATTATTTAAGCCCTTTGCATATATTAACTCGATTCTCACAGTGTTTCTGTGAGGTAGATACAGTTATCCTCATTTTCCAGATGGAAATTGAGGACAGAGAAGTTTAATAATTTACCCAAAATGAGATAACTTGGCTTATATGGTGATAATAAAATGTTTTTCCTCCTGAAAGTATATATGAATTAGGAATTTAAAAAGTAAATACTCAATTTAGTGAGCCTGAATATTTTTGGAAGATTGCATTTTTTAAGTCATGTGTCAGGGCTGAAAAGCTTGAAGCAGCTACTTTAGAGCTTTTTTGAATCACTTGACTTTAATGTTTGTTGACAGGTTAATTGTACATTTAAAAAAAATGCTTGCTATATATAACCTGTTCCTGTATGATTGAAGTATGAAGTTTCAGATCTATCTCTAGATGATACATTGCTATTAATACAGTGCTTTCCAAAGGTGAAATATTTTCATAGGTATTAGTCTTTTGAACCTAATTTTTCTTATTATTCTGCCCTTATCAACATTAGGCAGGAAAAAAATCTACCAAAACAGTGCCCACTTTTAAGTTTCACATGCAGATAATTGAGGAGACTTTAGCCCTTTTCCCCATGCAGTCAACTCCTTTAGAATGAGCCAAGTTCCTAGGAATTTGACAGTTACTACTTTATAAGCAAGTTCTTTTAAAACATCTCTGTAGTCATAGGGAGACATTTGAAAATATAAGAGGTAAACTGTTAATAACAGGAGAAATTTCAAGCTGAAATATATTTTTATCTTGTTAATATTTTAATATGGTATGCCAGTCTACTTAGGAAATACTAAGTTTCTTTTATTTGAGTCTGAATACTGCCTTGGTAGAGACTTGCAGATGTTTAATATATTAAGTTATTCTAAATTTGCTAAGGATATTCTTTAACTCAGACACCTGAACATATATTGTTTAAAAGTGACTTAAATTTACTTCAGTAATTATTGAATTTATTCTTAATCTACTGGTCTTTCAGTCCATCTTGTAAAATAATTACACTTCTCTTAATGAGGTTTTTACTAGAGTGTTAGAATAAATGTTAGATAACATCTTGAGCAGAAGTGATTTTTGTCAGTTACTGGTCTTGGGAAAGAGGAAGGATTCTTCTTTAAGATATTATATGAAGGATGTATACATCCATATATATAAAAAATCACATATTCTTATATATATGATCCTTACATAATTTTATATATATATTTGAAAGATTCCTCTTTAAGTTTGTTATGGCAATATTCTTGATTTGAAATAATTTTAGATATATAGAAAAGTTACAAGGACAGTACAGAGTTAGATATATCATGGATATCCTTCAGTCAGCCTCCCCTAGTGTTAACTTATATTCTTACAGTACCAACAGATCCAAGGAGAATATTCACAATAGCCATTCTCCTTACCTGGGCAGATTAAGATTGAAATGTCATATAATAGGTACTTCTTTTCCAAAAAGAATTTCTAGTCTTTATACCAAATCTTCTGAATCAGTCTTCTGGTACATTAGTAATTCGCTTTCAATGCACTTTTCAAAATCCATTTCCAAAGTATGCTGTAGAGAAGTATGTGTATGTTAATGTTTCCTTTATTTCTTATTCCAGTTTTTTAATATAAAAGCTTTCATGCCCTTTATGCTTCATAACCCTTACTTCTTTTGGTTAACATGGACTTCCTTCCTTTCTGCTGAATCTTAGTGCTTTCGCTTATTAATGGCAGCAAAGGTTTTTGAGTCAATGAAACGCCAGACACTGTGTGTGTGCTCTCTTCAGTAAGCCGTCTTTCTTTTCCCAGCTCTTCCACTTCTCCATCTTCAGTGCTAAGAAGGTTCGGTATCTTTCCACTAAAAGGTGGGGGTTTGTTGGCTTGGAGGCACCAAGTCTTTCCAAAAGACTCATTGAGGGTCCCAGTATTAACTGTTCCAAACGTCAGTTAAGAAATGTAGGCTAAGCAGTGATAGTCATTTGTGTAGTCTTTGGTATCTCATCTTACCAACCTTAAAATGATGTTCATGATTTGAGTTTCCCAGCAGAAATTAATATGGAATGTAGATGTTTTTATACACCAAAATGACTCTGTCTTGTCAAATTAATAACTTATAATTTCTCTTTTGAAAGTCTCTTGTTTAGATAAATGTCTTTACTAGAAAAACAACTACCAGATTAATTTTAGCTATCCCGTTTGGGAAATTGGTCGTTTCCAATAATACTTTCATTTATTGTATTAACTTTTGCCAGCCATCTTTTAAAAATACTTTCCTTCTTTAGCATATGCTAAAGTTACTTTATCTTTCTGATGATCGTCATGCAAATTAGTTGTGCCATAGTCCTTTCTAGTTTGATCTTTAGTATATATAGCGGGCATAATAAATAGGGAAACTAAGATAATTCAGAGACTAGATCAAGAAAATGCCACCCCTCTGAATTTTGAAGCTAATAAGGATAAATATTAATGTAAAGCCCTTGGCAGAAGGAACCCTTCCTAAAAAAGAGTATATTTCTAGTTCTAGTAAGAGTTGGATCTTTAGATTCTTATCCAAGGCAACTGATGAGACTGATAATTGAAAGTAAAAAGGTATTCCAAGTGGTATATTGATATGTAACATAGATGACTGTATGAACAGGAGTCAAAAGGCTGAGAGTGTTTCCTTGCTTTGGAAGTGCTAAGGCATCTAGAGGTACCCTTTATAAAGTTAATAATAAACTCAAATGAGAATGCCATTCTCAGTGTCTTCTTTGAGGACCACCCCATTCGCATTCTGTACTGTGCTTTCTCTATTGGTCATACTTTCCTCTCCCCTGTCCTGTGGTCAGCTGTTACTTCTTGCTGCCAACAAACTGTCTCAAGATAAGACTTTTTCTTCCTCTAATTAATTTTCCATTTCTAATCTATTAAATGTGTAGTGGATCTTTTTTAGAATTGTATCTACAGTAAGAGTAAATTGGCTCTACAAAAGCTATTTTTAAGTATTAGGATCTGAGACTTTAATAGACGGGACTGGTAATATCTGTTTTTTTTCTGTTGAATTGTTTGTATTTTTCGTATTCTATATTGTTTTATGAATAGCTAAGATTCCCAAAGAATTGACTTCTGGAGAGATAAAAAAAATCTTAACCGTATCTCTATTTATAAACTGTGTGTTTTATGTGCCCTCTACTACTAAATACATGGTAAGTGAATAGCACGATCTTCATCTTGAAGTTATAACTTACCTTTTCCTGAGGGACAGTTGATTGTTAAACAGGACTGCAGAGTACCAACTTACTGACTTTGTCTGCTTATTTTTAATAAGAGAAAAAACAAAACCCAGAAATTGGCAGATTTAATTTACACATTAAAGTGTGAACTATAAAATACACGCTTTGAGATAATAGAAAGCAAGGATGGTACATCCCAGAGACTGTTTCTGTGAACTGTAAACGCACGTTTTCATGCTTTGTAGGTGGGCTAAAGGCCAAGATGTAATGTCATGATGTGAGTCTGTCCAGAAATACAGCTTATTCTCTGTGTTATTTTGCTTATTATAACTACTGTGTTGTCTTGAAGTCTCTAATGTGCAGTTACACATGTCCAAATGTCCCACATCTTTTGTTCTTGTTATTCAGCTTCTTTATGATAGAAGTGCTTTAGTTCTTTGATACTTTCAGGAGTTTTGTTCTGAAATAACTATGCAATGATTTTAGTTTATAAAAGCTTCAGTTTGATTTCATTCATGAAAAAGAACAATTCTACTTTAACATTTGTGGTTCTGTTAAATCTGAAAATTATTTCAGGCCACTGGGAGTCTTCTGTGAGTAACAGCATTTTGTATACAAGTGATTTGCCTCCAAAATGTCACATTTTAAGGTCATAATATTCTTGGAAAGTGGGAGAGAGCATGCACATCAAAGAAAGCATTTTTATTACAGTGGATTACGCAATAGTTTGGCCAGCCTCCTTAGCTTCATCTGTTTAAGGGTTCATTTTCGCTTGTTTGGCACAGGTCCCAGTAGAGGCCTTCAGAATTGTGGTTAGCAACATGAATGAATTACAAACTTTGGACGAGCTCTTCAGTTAGTAGAGCTGGCTTGCTGCCAAAAAGACAGTGCCTTATATGGGGTCAGGGCAAAGCTGTGATTCGTTGAGTCCTGCATTGTATAGAAAACATACTTGGGATGCCTGTTTGCTTTCTTTTAAAATAAAAACAAAACAAAACAGAAAAAGCAGCAGGCTTCCAAGTCTATCAAAACAGGAAGTAACAAAATAGTGTGCAGGTTTTACTAATGACAGAGTTAAGCAATGGAAATACAGCTCCGTGTAGTTAAAATACTAGAAGTAAAAGTTGGACTTTTGACCTCCTTAGCCAGCTTGTGATACAAGAGATTGAAGCATTTTGTTAGATACCTGTTGTCTTCCTGCTTTTATGTTATAGATGGCTTAATAAGATTAATTAGTCACATGTCCACATGGCTACTGTGCCACTGGGCTTTGGTATCTGCTAGATATGTTGAAAATTAAAAGTAGGAATAGTTACCTTTGAATGTGCCAATCCTTCTTTTTAAAAAATGTGTAGTTATGGCCAGGCGCGGTGACTCACGCCTGTAATCCCAGCTCTTTGAGAGGCCGAGGCAGGCGGATCACCTGAAGTCAGGAGTTTGAGACTAGCCAGGCCAACATGGTAAAACCCTGTCTCTACTAAAAATACAAAAAAAAAAAAAAAAAAAAAAAATTAGCTGCGCATGGTGGCAGGTGCCTCCTGTAATCCCAGCCACTGGGAAGGCTGAGGCAGGAGAATTGCTTGAACCCTAGAGGTGGAGGTTGCAGTGAGGCGAGAACATGCCATTGCACTCCAGCCTGGGTAGGAGTGAAACTCTTGTCTCAAAAAAAAAAAAAAAAAAAATTTTTTTTGTAGTTATGTAACTTTTAAAAAAATTGACATGTTGAAATGGTAAAACAAGTAAGAATGAAATTTGCTTTTCAGAAGGTCACACATTTTGCTTATATTCTTAAGTTGGAGAATATAATTACTAGATCTATTAGAAGGGAAAACTTTAATATATTTTCAAATATAATTCATTTATCATTGTAATTTTTTCCATTTAGGCAAATACCCTATCTGGATCTTCGCTTAGTCAGGCACCGTCTCTTATGTATGGCAATAGATTAAATCCAAATTCATCAATGGCAGCTCTTATAGCTCAGTCTGAAAACAATCAAACAGGTAAGTTTTCAAGAATTATTAAACTCTAAAACTCTACTCTCACCTACTTTAAGTTTTTTCCCCTTTTGGTTCATTTTATTTGAAAACATGTAGGGATGTGGTTTAATAGAGGATTGTACTTAAAAAAAAAAGATTCACAGTTGGAAAATGTTAAATATTTCAGGTGATGGATATGTTAACTAGCTTGATTTTATTCCACATTACATTCATATATCATAACATCAGTTTGTACTCCAAATTTATATAATTACAAATTGTCAATTTACAATAAAAAAAGAATCACAGTTGGAAGTCAGTAGTATGCTGTGCTGCAAAATAGCGATGTGCTTTTTTTTTTTTTTACTGTCTGAAATGGAAATGTTTCAGCAGAGCCATCAGCAGGCAGGAATGCAGCAGTGTCTCCTGTGACTTTTGTGATTGATGTGTTCAGTTCTCAGTTCTATGCAATGAAAGTAACATAACACTGGGCTTGTCTGTGAATAGCCTAAACCTTTATTTGCATAATTCATGAAATTGTATTACACAAACTTGGTTAAAAAAATCCTGTTAGAGAATTTCTGCAGTGTTTAGTAATCCTGTGAATGTTCACCAGTTGACGTTTTGTCGCATTTGTCTCTTGTACTGTCTTAATGAGCCACTGGATTTGCTTTGTTTCATTCCATCCTTAAGGATTGGTTGACATGTCCAAGTAGTCATGCCTGTTTGGGGGAAGGGAATGGATTTAGCAGTTCACCAAGAATGGATCAGTCTGTCTTTACTCATTAAGGGTCAGAGGTTACCTGACTCAGAATAAGAGGACAACCTTGAAAGAGGCCAGATAAGGTGATTTTTATAAGGAAGTAACTGCAGGGGAAATACAAGTTACTTTCCAAGCAGAGATATTTGATATTACCTAAGGAATATTTTGAAAAGTTAATTTGTTTTCTTTAAAATTCAGGATTCTGTATTCCTGCTTGTTTTTGTCAATTTGGAAATTTGGTGTTGTATGTGATTTTATTCTTGGTGTAAGGCTCTGACACCATAATTTTAGTCTTGGTGTGCAGCTCTATGTAAATGTGTTTTATGGCTTGTCTTGGGATGCAAAGTGTTAAAAAATACAAAGCATACGGAGTTGCTGTGATAAGCATACAGATTAGCTGTCCACAGCTGTGATTCATTACTTTAACCGTAGAAATTAAAAGTGGCTGAGGGGAGGGTACAGCAAATGCAAACCACGCTTCTGTGCTGTAAAATTGAAAGGAATGAAAGAACAGAACATAATCCATGGCCTTCTACACCCACAAAAACGTGTAGGGAGAACGCCTTACATGCCACAGTTCAGCAATTCTAAACTAGCAACATGCTAGATCTTCTCCTTTCATGGGAACTGCAAAGATAGTGGTAAAGGTTTAATGTATGTTTTAGGAAAAATTAGGGCAAGAGTTTAAAACCTCTTATCTAGTGAGAGTCACTTTATCAGCTCTGAAATATTTACACTACAGATCAAGATCTTGGAGACAATAGCCGCAACCTAGTTGGCAGAGGAAGCTCACCCCGAGGAAGTCTCTCGCCACGGTAAGCACTATTTACACTGCAAAGTATAGGCAAAGGAAACTGAGATTTGGAAACTTTCTTATCTCATATCAGTAGAGTGTACATTTGTGAGGTTATAAAAGCATTCTACAGATAAGAAGCATGTCTAGACAAGAAAAATGATTCCAAATTAATTTAAATACTAATTTAAACACCATTAGATTTCTAAGTAAAACAAATCCCTTTCCTTTGGTTTCCAATCAGTTCGAACTCTTATTTATTACTTGTATATTGATTTGAATAATTCTTTTTGATCATAAAATAGTTTCAAGATCTCTTAAAGTTGTAGACCCAAGACTTTCAACTTTGGGTTCGTTTTAGCTCTGTTATAGGTATAGCACTTAATCCCTTAGTCTCCAGTTCCTAATTCAGTAAAGTCCTGTGGTAGATCACTAAATTCCTACTAGGTCTTAAATTGTTTGAATCAGTTATAGCAAATGTATTACAAGTTTTTTGAAATTATTTTATGACAGTATTCAGGTACCATTTATTAAAATATAATTAATAATATTTGGGGTTACCGAACTGCATATTCCTTCTGTTCTAAATGGGGAGAATGTTGTATGAGATACTGTGTCTGTTTGTAGGGGAGAATGGAACTTTGGTGATGGCTATCTATTAATTTTATTTCCCTTCTGTGCCTTCTCTTTGTTTTCTCCGTGTTCTCTAATTTAGGAACCCTCCCTCAAACATGGTGTTAGACTGGGTGAGAATGGGTGAGAATGGAGAGTAAGAGAAAAACCCATTCTAGGGTCTTTCTTCTAAGTAAGGGAGAAATGTGATTAAAAATGAAAACTTTGGTCAGGCGTGGTGGCTCATGTCTATAATCCCAGCACTTTGGGAGGCCAAGTTGGGAGGATTGCTTGAGGCCAGGAGTTCAAGACCAGCCTGGGCAACATGGCAAGACTCCATGTCTACAAATTTTTTTTTTTCCAAAATGAACTTTTTCATGTGATGACAGATCATGAGTAACAGTATTGCTAATATATTTGGGGAATGTCTGTTAAGGAACATCTTCTTTATCATAGAGATTAGTTCAGTAACCACTAACTTTATTTTCTAATGGTACATCTCTAGTGGTGCCTTTTTTCCTATATAATTCCTGGGTGAACTAAAAGTAGTGTTATTTTCCCTGATTGAACTCTGCAGAAAATCAAATATTCATTCTTTGGAAACCAGGAATCTGAAGAACACAGTGGTAAAATTATCTAACTAGTCTGTGATTTTATGTTGTGATTACTTCTATGTTGTTTTTCTTCTCAAAGAAGAAAGTTAATGGATGTTTGCTCGGTGTTTAGTGGAAGAGCACTTCTCTGTCCCCCTTTTAAACTTGAAATACTACAAGCTACCGAGAAATTATTAAAAATCTCTTAGTGCTATTTTGCTTAGTATAGTATTTCCTTTTCATTAGTGAAATGGGACTTAACAAATGGTACTAAATTATTTTTAGCATATTATTTCCAACTTTATATTACTCTTTAGAAGTCAGCCTGAAATGTAACAGCCTAAATTATTCTGGTATAATGTACTATTTGCAGAGGGATGGCCAATTGTATGTAGCCCATAATGTTTACATATGGAATAAAAACCCCATTTGTTTAACATCTTACGAAAATTTTGTAGAGCAGCATATTAAGGCAGTGTCAAGAATTCTAGTGGGTTGTTAGAAGACCTGAGTTGTGTAGCCCAGCTCTTGTCACCTCACCAGCAGTTTGTCTTTGGACAAGTCACTAAAACTCCATCCTGTTTCCTCATTTGAAAATGGACCAGGCTTCAACTTCTCACTAGGTTGTTGTGGAGATCATATGAGATATATACAAACACATTGGAAATTCTAAAGCTCTTTAAATGTATTATGTTAGCATGGTAGCTGGAGATCAGAAATGGCCACACTTACTAATTTAAAACAAAAAGTGGAGAGAACATTACATGTTCATCTTAATACAAGTACTATTTGTTTTAGAAGGGTTGTTTATCATTTCAAGTATAGATCTAAGACATTTTAGAAATATTCATGTAAAAGGATCGAATAAAAATTGCTTTGGGGGCTGGGCATGGTGGCTCATTCCTATAATCCCAGCAGTTCGGGAGGCCTAGGCGGGAGGAACACTTCAGCCCAGGAGTTGGAGACTAAGCTGGGCAACGTGGTGAAATTCCGTCTCCCCTGCCCAACCTCCCCGCTACCCCCCAGCCCCCCCAAAAAAAAAGCGCTGGGCATGGTAGTGTGTGATTTTGTGGTCCCAGCTGCTTAGGAGGCTGAGGTGGGAGGATCGCTTGAACCCGGGACCGAGGTGGTCAAGGCTATAGTGAGCCATCACTGCATCACAGCACTCTAGCATGGCTGACAAAGTGAGACTCTATTTCCAGAAATGAAAGAAAAAAAAATGCTTTGGTCTTATTTCTTAATTGTGAAAATACTTGAAAATGAGTAATTTTTAATTTATAACAAAAGGCTGCTTCAAGATTGTTAAACATTTCTTTTTAGTGATATTTGAGATTTTAGTTGGTTGTAAATTCAAATATCTTTCACAATATTATAATTGTTCAGGGTTATTGTGATAGCAAATAAAGCAGAGTGGTGGAACTCTTTTCTCTTCTGGAAAATTATTTTTAAGTCTAATTTTGTCTTTCACCCTTTTGTCTTATGCCATACCAAGTTATTTTACAGCCTATTTCAGAGATTGTTGGTGGTGTGTTTATATTTTCTAGTGGTTTTTAATTATCTATGATGGCTAGCTATTCCCTTGATTCTATAATATTGAGAGGAAGAATGATAATTACTCAATTTTAGGGTAGATTATGGTTTTCTAAATCCAGGAACCTGATACTTCTGGCATAGGCAGCTTGATGTTATAACTCATACAGGAGAAAAGGGATCAGCTTAGGTAAGAAACTGCACTCTCTTAAAAGCATTCCCCTTCTTTTTAACTTGAGAATTGTTTTCAACAGATCCCCTGTAAGCAGCTTACAGATTCGCTATGATCAACCAGGCAACAGCAGTTTGGAAAATCTGCCTCCAGTAGCAGCCAGCATAGAACAGCTTTTGGAGAGGCAGTGGAGTGAAGGACAGCAGTTTTTATTAGAACAGGGTACTCCTAGTGACAGTAAGTATTCATTTTCTTACGTGTAAGTCAAGACGGATGGGCAGATGGACAAACAGGCAGATGGATGCAGAAGTCACTTTTCATCCAGAGTAGTAATGGGATTATGATATACATTTCATATAATACAGTGAGAGAAAGTATAAGGTAGTGGTTTAATAGAAGAGATTCTATAGTGTTACTGCTTATACTTGAATCCTGTCTTTACCTGTTATTAATAGTATAATCTTGGGCATGCTTTTTAAAGTTCTTTAGTCTCCTATTTTTACAATTGGGAATAATAATGCACCCATATCAGAGGGTTATTGTGAGGATTAAATGACATGAAAAATATTAGGACCACTGCCTGGCTCATATATAGCATTGTCTCGGTGCTTACCATGATTATACATATTGGTACTTTGTGTCTCCACTGTACTTTGTTCTTACCAGTTTACTAAAATATATGAGCACTGTCTTCTCTTAGCCCAATTGTTTGAAGAAAACTTGCTCACCTCTGGAAAACTTACTTTAAAAAATACATATAGTCGGCTGGGCGCGGTGGCTCACGTCTGTGATCCTAGCACTTTGGGAGGCCGAGATGGGCGGATCACGTCAGGAGATCGAGACCATCCTGGCTAACACGGTGAAACCCCGTCTCTACTAAAAATACAAAAAAAATTAGCCAGGCATGGTGGCGGGCGCCTGTAGTCCCCGCTACACGGGAGGCTGAGGCAGGAGAATGGCGTGAACCCAGGGGATGCCGAGATCGCGCCACTGCACTCTAGCCTGGGCGACAGAGCGAGACTCCGTCTCTAGAAAAAAACAAACAAAAAAAACATATAGTCAAGTATGGCCGGCTAGCTTCTTCATAATTTGGAGGAAGACTAATAATTACTGAATTAAATCTATAATTAATATATATTATGCTTATCATCTGTTGGATTATAGAGCATGTACTATATATGTATATTTCAGTATCTTCACCATTTTAAGTATTAGGGCCATGGGTGTAAAATGCAGAGTTAAAATCGGTGGTGGTTAGCTGGAGATGTGGCCTTGTCTTAATTTTAGGGAAAAATAGGTGATTTTCGTCATTTTGGAGTATAAACTTTTGCTGCTTCATTTTATTGAAACATTTTGCTTATTGTTGGCTAAGTGCCATAAATTGGTATTTTGTGAATGGTAACCTGACAAAAAATGGTAATTGTGAGGAAATTTCATGCCGGGCTAATCCTTTAAACACGATAGCTGGAGGATAGGTTTAGCTTAGTCTTATTGCATCTCATTTGGGCCCACTAAGATCTCTTTGTGGGATCTTGGAGGGAAGGGATAAAAGCTAAATCCTTGGGAAATGGCCAGATGTGTCTGTACCAGAGGAGTTGTATCTTCTGAAGGCCCTGAGGTCATGTTAAACAAATACAACTTTTTAGTATGTGATGGACACTTCAAAAATCTTAACAGTAACACTCTGTGTTGTTAGTTGGGAGGTCCAAGTTGTGGAAGGAATTGAAGTACCTGAGGTGATGGGGGCCAGACCGAAAGCCAGCCTGTTCACAGGGGATGCGCCTTTCTCCAGGACTGGAGACGTGGCTGGGCGCACACATAGCGCTCCCTGCTGGGTGACCTGCAGAGCAACATGCTGAGCAGCTGGGATTAGGGGCTTCCTGCCAGGAAGTCTGATGGCAGCACTTCATTTAAATGGAACAACAAACAAAAACATGTGCTTGTTATTTTGGTAAAGGGTATTGGTGCGATCCTTAACCATTCTATATATGACTTCAATGAAAAATAGTGACAGGCTCTTGAATTTTTAATAGGCTTTTATTTTGACGAAAATAAAATGTCATCACTTTTCACTGAGAATGGAAAATTACCTGATGCTGGTGTGTGTGTTTTGGTATGTGGCAACAAAGTTTCCAGAAGGTACATCCAGGAACACTTTGCCTTTGTGCTTATAAAAATACATAGATAGGAAATTTAATCCCACATACAAATTTAGGAACAAAACTTAATCATTTAGAAACACTTTACAGAATTTCTACTGTTCTATTGTAACTTATTTCTAAGGTTACTGGCACTGTGTAAAATACTTAGTCTCATGTGTGTACTTGTTATTAAAAACTATCCAAATGTGTGCTAGTTTTAGGAATGCTGAAGTCATTACACCAACTTCAAGTTGAAAACCGAAGATTAGAGGAACAAATTAAAAACTTGACTGCCAAAAAGGAACGGCTTCAGTTATTGAATGCACAGCTTTCAGTGCCTTTTCCAACAATAACAGCAAATCCTAGTCCGTCTCATCAAATACACACATTTTCAGCACAGACTGGTAAGTGTGAAAATATTTATTTTGTATCTAAAGAAAATAGGCTTTCAATGTTATTTGTATTATAAGTGAGTAATAATTGGTCACCAGTTATATGAAGATGCAGAAAAGGAATGATAGGTCGTTTTTCAAGGGCATAAAGAATCCTGTTAAGTGATCAACTTGAATTTACTCTAACTTCCTTAGTCCATAATATAATGGTAACATTTACTTAAATGTCTAATGATCTCATTATTGATTTAAAGTGATGGTATTCAATATAGATTTTTTTTCCTGTTTAAGTCAGGAATAGCAAGACTTGATATTTAAGTGGTTTTGATATGGGCTTCAGCATAAGCTTTTAAATAAGCCTTTAATCTTACACATAATGTAATTTAATAGGGTAAATAGGTTTCTTTTTGTCTTTTATTATTCCAGCTCCTACTACTGATTCCTTGAACAGCAGTAAGAGCCCTCATATAGGAAACAGCTTTTTACCTGATAATTCTCTTCCTGTATTAAATCAGGTAATTTTTGTGTGGTTATTTTCATCTGTGTGATTTACTTGTAAATAATAGTATATTATGTCAAATGGTTTTAAATTATTTTAAACAGTTTTGCTGTGTTCTTTAAATTTAGTTTCTCTTCTTACGCTAGGACTTAACCTCCAGTGGACAAAGCACCAGCAGCTCATCAGCTCTTTCTACCCCACCTCCTGCTGGGCAGAGTCCGGCTCAACAAGGCTCAGGAGTGAGTGGAGTTCAGCAGGTCAATGGTGTGACAGTGGGGGCACTAGCTAGTGGAATGCAGCCTGTAACTTCCACCATTCCTGCCGTGTCTGCAGTGGGTGGAATAATTGGAGCTTTGCCAGGTAACCAACTGGCAATTAATGGCATTGTAGGAGCTTTAAATGGGGTTATGCAGACTCCTGTCACAATGTCCCAGAACCCTACCCCTCTCACTCACACAACTGTACCACCTAATGCAACACATCCAATGCCAGCTACACTGACTAACAGGTAAGAAACTTAAGTATGTTTTGGGTTTTTTAGTGTAACTAACGGAGTACCAGTGTTGTCTGTGCCTTAGAATGGGGCTTTCAATGTGTTCCTTTGTAGATATACCTTAAGAAGTCTGCCAAAAATTTTAAGTATATTATACACAGAGTACATTTATTTTTGAAACTTAGATTTAAATGAATTCACTTATAGTGACAGCATTAAATATGTTTTGTGCTGAAAATTAGTCGTAATCTGTGATGTCTATTTTTAAATACTAGTTTTTCTTATTTGTATATTGAATTCCTGTATCAAATTCTGAAGAAAGGTAATATAGTGGAGATAACATGAATATTAGTTTCTTAAAATGTATGTAATATTTTTAATATTCTAATCAAAGATTTTGGTATAGGATAAAGGTCATTTATTTATCTGAATTCCCAGGAAGTGAGACTCATTGGTTTCACTGTACTGGAACTGCATTTGAATGCTTGTTCAAAACTAGGGGACTAAAGCTATGTTGTTATTAAACATACTATGTTGTTACTAAACATACTTTTGGGGGAATAAATACTTTTAAATGGATTTGCAGTGGGTACTGGAAAGCTGTTTCCTCTAGCTCTCTTCATTGGTGTTTAGTTTTACCATTGGGACCATTAGAAAAGGATAAGTCAAATCAGTAGTATGTTTGGATTCTTTGTTTCAAATATGTGTTTACTTAGTGTGAGTTAAATTATCTTTGAATAATTAAAGATAAATTATTACATATGCCTGTTAGAAACACATGTAAATTTCTATTCCATAAAATAAGGTAGGGCCTATTTGTTTTATAATAAAAACATTTCTTGACAATGTGAATTCTTGTTTAGCTGTACACATACATATATATATATACACACACATAATTTGTACATAATTGTTTTCAAAGTGTTTGGATTAAAAATTGTACCTAAGTTATTAAACATCAAATTGAAAAGTTGTCTTTCATGTTTAAACTTCTAAAAATGCGTTAGAGGTGTGTAGTAAAAAGTAAGAATTGTAATCATTTTTCAGTGCCTCAGGACTAGGATTACTTTCTGACCAGCAAAGACAATTACTTATTCATCAACAGCAGTTTCAGCAGTTGTTAAATTCTCAACAGCTCACACCAGTAAGTTCTTTCTTTTGATAATATTTTATTAGGAGCATGTGTTCTAAGCTGTAATATTCAGTGTGGGTATAGATTTCTCCTTGTTAAATAACATTATTGAATGCATAATCCAAAAAGTTTTTCTTGCCATGTGGTATACAGGCTGTGATACCTGCAGTGATGTCACATTCACTCCTGAACTTAAAAGTGACAGGGCACGTGGCATGGTGCTTCCATAGGCTCTGGTAACACAGTGCCGAATGAGATGTGGTGTGTGTTTTCCCAGAGCTTCATTTTGATACAAGAGATGGATGGACACGATGAACGCTTTTTGGTTCTGATAAATGCTGAGGAGAACAAGGAAGTGGAATAAGGGGGGAAGAGCATAGGGAACCGAGGACCATTTTATATAGGATGGCCCTGCCTCTGCAAGGGGTGACTTTTGAGCACAGACTGACCTGAGAGCTCAGGGAGTATGCCATAGAGAGAAAGCATGTTGGAGGTAAAGGGGCAACTGCTGTCAAAGGCCTGGGCATGCTTGTGTGTGGAAGAGGAGGCAGCAGCAGTGTGGTCAGGGTGGGAGAGGTCAGAGCCAAGCAGGGAGTCTCAGATGATTGCATACAACCTTTCTTGGCTGTGGCAAGAAATTTGGACTTTATCTTGAATATGATGAAAAGCCACTGGCGATTTTTTAAAAAATCTATTACGGAGAATTTCAAGTGTACCAAAAGTAGAGCGGAGAGCACCCTGAAGACCTGTGTAGTCCTCCTTCTCTCACCCGGCACTGACAATCTCAGTTTTGTTTATCTTATTTCATTCTCCATTTTTTTCAGGATTAAGAATTGGAGGGTTTTGAACAGAATAGTGAAGTAATGATTTACATTTTGAAGGATTAGTTTTGCTGCTCTATGAAGAATAGTCTGTGGGGGAGTGAAGACAGGCAAAAGTGGAAACAGGGAGGGAGTGACCCAGGCAGGAGACGTAGGTGTTAAAATAGTATGGGCTATGTATTGAAAACTGCCTGGAATTGTGGTATATATAGTTATATTTTTGAGATGGAGTTTTCCTCCGTCGCCCAGGCTGGAATGCCGTGGCACAATCTGGGCTCCCTGCAACCTCCATCTCCTGGGCTCAAGTGATTCTCTTGCCTCAGCCTCCTGAGTAGCTGAGACTACAGGCATGTCCCACCATGCCTGGCTAATCTTTTTTTTTTTTTTTGTAGACAGGGTTTCACCATGTTGCCCAGGCTGGTCTTGAACTCATGACCTCAAGTGATCTGCCCTTAGCCTTCCAGAGTGCTGGAATTACAGGTGTGAGCCACTGTGCCTAGCCCAGATGTTTTGAAGATAGAACCAACAAGACTTGTTTGCTGGACATACAAGAGAAAGAAGAATTCTGAATGGTTGGATAGTGACTTTTACTGAGATGTGGAAGAGCAGAATCCAGCCAGTTTTGGAGAGAAAAATAGGTGTCATGGACACACTAAGCTTGAAATCCCTTTAGATGTGCAAGTCAAGTGGAGATAAGACAGTTGCATAGTAGGTGTCTGGAGTCCCAGGCAAAGATGCAGTTAGAGATAGAAATCTGGGGTTAGTGCTGCACAGGTGATGAGAGCCATGAGATTTGATGCAGACTCCTAGAGCATGAAGACTGAGTCCTGGACACCCTAGAAAAGAATAAGCCAGTAAAGAAAGGCTATTGAGAAACAGTGGCCAGTGAGCCTAGACAAGGACACTGTGGCATCTTAGGGGCCAGGTGAAGGAAATGTTTCCAGAAAGGGAGGAGTCAACTGTGTAAAATGCTTCTGTGGTAGGGTAAGAAAGAATTGACCAACCGGGCGTGGTGGTGCATACCTGTGATACCAGTTAACTGGGGGGCTGAGGTGGGAGGATCACTGGAGCCCAGGAGGTTGAGGCTGCAGTGAGCTGTAATCATGCCACTGCACCTCAGCCTGGGTGGCAGTAACTGTTTCTTAAAGGTTGTCTGGAGACTTTTTACAGTTTGGGTGTGATAAAAGTAAAAACCTCGTAAATGGTTCAAAAGAAAATGGGAAGGAGAGGAAGTAAAGATAGCATATGGGCACCTTAAGACATGTCACTTTGGAAAGCAGAGGAAGGGGAAGAAGGAGGCGGATGTGGTAGTACCACGGGGCAGTTTTGACTCATTTTGAATGTGACAGCATGTGTGTATGCTGATGGGACATTTCTGGCATAGGAGAGAAGAAAGGTGCTAGCAGAGGAGGAGATGAGAACAGTATTTCACTGCACCAGCAGGGCAGGCAGAACAACTGGAGGTGGGTTTTATGTGGAGGGTTGAAGCAATCCCACTTTCAATGCTTCTGATTTTCTTAATTAGAAGTAAAGGGAGGGGCCGGGCACGGTGGCTCAAGCCTGTAATCCCAGCACTTTGGGAGGCTGAGGTGGGCGGATCACGAGGTCAGGAGATCGAGACCATCCTGGCTAACACGGTGAAACCCCGTCTCTACTAAAATAAATACAAAAAAGTAGCCGGGCGAGGTGGCGGGCACCTGTAGTCCCAGCTACTCGGGAGGCTGAGGCAGGAGAATGGCGTAAACCTGGGAGGCGGAGCTTGCAGTGAGCTGAGATCCGGCCACTGCCCTCCAGCCTGGGCGACAGAGCCAGACTCCGTCTCAAAAAAAAAAAAAAAAAAAAAAAGTAAAGGGAGGGAGATGGGTGTTAACGGTTAGATGAGAGGGGAGATGGGAAATAGAGAACTTGGAGAAGGGGAGAAAGTATGGACCGAGACCCAAGTGGGGTTGTGGCTCAGGTGCAGGGCAGGCCTGGCCCTGTGGACAGTCATGGGGCTTCCTCCAGACCCATTTCCCTAGCACTCTTCATGTAGTTGGGCTGCTTGGAGAATGATTTTCAGTCTGTTTTTAGAGAGGTGTTAAAGGCACACTGCATATGAGTGTATATAAATTCTTAATTGCTGGCCGGGCATGGTGGCTCATGCATGTAATCCCAGCACTTTGGGAGGCCGAGGCGGGCAGATCACAAGGTCAGGAGTTCGAGACCAGTCTGACCAACATGGTGAAACCCCGTCTCTACTAAAAATACAAAAATTAGCTGAGTATGGTAGCGTGTCCCTATAATCTCAGCTACTTAGGAGGCCGAGGCAGGAGAATTGCTTGAACCCGGAAGGTAGAGGTTGCAGTGAGCCGAGATCACACCACTGCACTCCAGCCTGGACGACTAGAACGAGACTCCGTCTCAAAAAAAGAAAAAAAAAATGCTGACACTAAGATTGGGATCTTGTTTTTCTTATCTGTTGCCTCATCTTAATATGAGTACTAAAACTCCATTTGTTTGGGTGTCTTCCTATTAATCAAGATTTTACTCTAATAATAGCACGTGTAGATGTCTTATTTCCAGAACTTGGTTAAGGAATTTTCAGCACAAATTATTGCTTGGAGACCATGAGGACTAAAGGACTGTACTTTTTCCTTCATCCGCCAGTGTTGTGGGCTAAAGTTTGTTCATTTACAGGGATCAAACGATGTAGGTGAGAATTTGTTGGAAGCCTCCGCACAGCTTCCACCCGACACTCTTGCTTGACCCTGCTTACCCCAGATGACCTGCATGGTGCTAAATCCAGTGGTCAGTTCTCATTCTTCATCTTATGTGACCTGGCAACAGCATTTGACAGAGTTGATCACTTTTCCTCCTCCTTGAAACATTTCCTCCCCTCAGCTTCCAGGATACCACATCATCTTGGTGTCTTCCTATAACTGGTCATTCCTCTTTAGCATCCTTTCTTGGTCCTCTTCTTCAGCCTCTTGAGTGCGCCCAAGGTGGAATTCAGTGATCTCCTATTGCTGTCCTTAAATAGCATCTCTGTGCTGATTTACATCTCCAGCCAGACCTCTCTGTGGAGCTTCAAGCTCCTGTAATCCATCTGCTCACTCAGTAGCTCCACTGGTTGTTTTTTTTTTTTTTTTTTTTTGAGACGGAGTCTCGCTCTGTTGCCCAGGCTGGAGTGCAGTGGTGTGATCTCGGCTCACCGCAAGCTCCGCCTCCTGGGTTCACGCCATTCTCCTGCCTCAGCCTCCTAAGTAGCTGGGACTACAGGCGCCCAGCTAATTTTTTTGTATTTTTAGTAGAGATGGGGTTTCACCATGTTAGCCAGGATGGTCTCGATCTCCTGACCTCGTGATCCACCCGCCTCAGCCTCCCAAAGTGCTGGGATTATAGGCGTGAGCCACCACGCCAGGCCTCCACTGGCATATCTTAAAAGACATTTCTAACATGACGTGTCCAAAACCAAACAGCTGATCTTCCTGCACAACCCTGCCCCACCCATCGTTTTCCTCACGTCAGCTGATGGCAGCTCCATCCTCACTCTGACACCCCACATTGACTCCATCCTGAAATCAGACTCTGCCACTTCTCAAAACCTTCCCATTTTACTATGAATACAAGCCAGGCTGGCCATGCCTTGCCACTGCAAGCTCTGCATTCTTCTCACTTCCTCCTGGCTCCCTCCACCCTCCCCAGGTCCTTGCTGCTACTGGATCCTGCTGGACCTGCCCCTCTGGAGGCCCTTGGCACTGCCTGGAAATCCTCGTCCACCCCCATATCCACCCAGCTAATTCCCTCATCTCCAAATCTTCATCCAGATGTTAACTTCGCAATGAAAACTGCCCTGGCTAATCTGCTTAAAATTACAACCTGACCATTAAACCCTACTCCCTCCAGACTTTCTCAATCACAATTCTGTTTCCCTTGACGCAGAGCAGTAATCACATTCGAACGTTTTCATTTATTTGCCTTTCCCTGCTCAATGTGTTTCAAGCACCAAAAGCAGTGCCTGGCACCTAGTAAGCGCTCAGGAAATCTATAAATACATGCTGCATGAAGTATATGCTTGCTGTAAAGAGTGGTCTGTAACTGTGTCAAGAAAGCACCCTAATGACAGGCAGGAACGGGAACTTTAAAGTTGTTTTAAGTTTGGAAAGGGTTTGACCACGCATGATGCATTCAAATGTCCACCTTGATTTCTCTAAGCTGCTGCATTCCCTCATTGATCATCACGGATAACCTAATAGAAGTCTCCTATGTGTGTCCTGTTTTAAAAATAAGCTGTTCACTGAAGATATTGACATTTTATAGCAGATAGTTATTATCTAGTACAGCATATTTTCCTAGATGAGATACTTGTTTTCTTTCTTAGCAAATATCTAATATTAAAGGAAAGAAAACAAAAGGCAGATTCATCTGATTGCTGAATTCTGTGCTTGGGAACTCACTTTCTCTCACGTTTTTCCCTAAGGAACAACATCAAGCCTTTTTGTATCAGTTAATGCAACATCACCACCAGCAGCACCACCAGCCTGAACTTCAGCAGCTGCAGATCCCTGGACCAACACAAATACCCATCAACAACCTTCTTGCAGGTACACAGGCACCCCCACTTCACACAGCTACCGCCAACCCATTTCTCACAATCCATGGAGATAATGCAAGTCAGAAAGTAGCAGTAAGTATGTTTTCCTTACTACATCTAATGAAACAAGAACTGTATTGAATAATCAGAGATGATCATTTTCCAGCCTAATTTTGTTCCCCTGATCATTTCTTCTTAAATCCCATTGCTTTTAGCAGATGGATATTATAGGCAAAGGATCTAAGCCAATTTATACATCCCCTAAGTGTATCAGTTTGAATTTGCACATTAGGTTTGAAGGCTGTTTTATAATTCAGCAATTTTCAAGATGACAGTATATTTTAGTTAGCAAGTTATATGGGACAATCAAATCAAAAGACAATGGTTGGCGCTTTCTGAGAAGCTTTGTTTAGTTATAGAACCAGTCTATGTAACTTGAAAATATTTTTATTTTACTCTAAAGTGCTTTTTACTGATTAAGTATATTTATTACCAAGATTAATACATACATTTTAGGGCACACAATCCAATTATTTTACCAGATTACTTTAGAGAAAGTAAATCAGTCACATCTGTAATGGAATTCAAATTTTTAGTTATTTTCATGTAAGTGATGGCATCTTACCCTTTCAATGTGAAAGTTAAATTAAAAATGGATGCAGGAACAGTATTCTACACATACAGGAGAACCCATTTTAAGGCCGTTTCTTTCTATTAATTCTCCCCTTCAATTAGATCTACTTTACTGGAGTATAAATGTTTCCCCTAAATTCCAGTTCAGGGCAGAACCCTGTTAGAGGAAGGCTATGGGGATGTAGAATGGTGACTGGACATCAGGAAAAGGAAGAAGGGAGAGACTGAGGTGGGAGACTTGGCAAATGAGTGTTCAAAGTTGCAGTGTTTGCTGTTTCCCGTTACTTTGAAAATTTTGTTTACTGTGCTTTTAGTCTTCAGAAACTTTAGTTTGTACTTAGTAACGAGAATTATTCAAAATAGAGGATTGTTTTTCATGAACTCTTCAATGCTTTCTGTTTGCCCTCTTATCTCGCCAACTTCCTGTCATCACACACGGCGTTTACCTCTCCAGTGTTCTGCTGACATGGGCAATTTTCAGTGATTCTGTATTGAGTTCTTTGGTAGCATTTTTTCCCCCTGTGTTTCACAAGTTTTTTTCTTGTGTTAAGAAATGCACTAATTACAAACTTTTCCTAGGTTATACAATATGAAATGTATTTAATGGAAAATCACAGTAATTTAATGAGATAATAGAGGAACACAGTGCTGGGAGGTGCTGTTTGCTCAGTACCCTGCTATGTGCTGGGGTCCTTGCTAGATACCGTGACATCTGATTTCAGTCTTTAAAGTAATAATAGGCTGTAACTCCATTTTTTATAGATTAGTAAAAGGAAATGCAAAGAAAGCCCAAGGACAAATAGCAAATGTGGAATCACAGCCCATGACTTTCTTGGCCCATAAAAATTTTGTTCTCTACAGTACCGTGTTACTTTTGTGGAAAAGTTGTTTTGGAAGATGAATTCTGCATTCATTCTTTAGAAGTTCTGTCCCTCAGATGGGCCCACCTCTTTGGTCTTTTTATACTGTTGAATTTAATGTTTTTGAAGTATTTACTAGTAAATTCATGTCTATATATTATGTTGCAAGTAGCCTTGCCAACTTAAAAGAAAAAAGGGAACAACTTTCTATACCACATTTTATCTCAGTTTCAAATTGGGAGGATATTATCAAAAGTTGATTCAGCTAACGCATCTGCTCTTTTGTTTAACTGCAGAGACTTAGTGATAAAACGGGGCCTGTAGCTCAAGAGAAAAGTTGACACCTGAGAAACATCTAGAAATTGCCTGTCCTGCTGTTCTAGCACTTCATCTGGCTGCCTTTGCAGTCCTTTTACTACAGCTATGAAGAAACGCAACAAGAAACTTAATGCACAACAAAGGATTAATTGCCGCAAGGACATTCTTGTAAGGCTTTGATCAGTTTTCTTGTTGCTTTGTTGCACTGAAATGGAATTCCCATGCCCCTACCCCTTACCCCAATTTTTTGAACATGGAAAGAAAATTTAATACTTTTTTAAAGTGATATAATTTACATGCAATATGTTTATCAACTCAAGAATATAGTTGGTACACAACTAGGTTTATAAATTGGAGATACGAATAGCAAAACTAAATACTTGTTCCATTTACAAACTACTTGATTTTATTGTACAAGTTGAAATATGCTCTTTTGTTTGGGTTACAGTATGCTTGCTCTAAGTCAAATTCCAAGGAACTAATTTCTTCTGGAGTTCCATTGATTCAATATTACAAATATATAGCGCATCACCTGGGACTTGGCAATCTTTGTTAAAAAATATTTCCTTTCTAATGGGATTTAGCCAGTTTTGGTAATCAAGTTAGGATGGTAATGTCTGCATCTGCTAAAGGTAATTTTCTTTTGAGAATTGCTTTCTTTAGTGTTAAGAGCTACTCATATTTTAAAGAAACCTTGAGTTAACTGAGTTCTTGAGTTAACTGAGTTCTGAGGCTGCTGGGGGAACCAGATCAATTCAAAGCGAAATATTTGTTTCAGAAAGGGGCCACTCTGGAAAGTGCTGGTGGGGTTTGCCCTTGATCAAGTGCCTCCATTGTGCTGCAAGGGCTCTAGACAGCAGGGTGGGACAGTCAGTCCTCCGAGCAGCAGGAATCATCCCTTCACACCTGCAGCCTTCCCATGCTTCCGCCTTTATTCAGAACTTTCTGTGCCACTGTAGATAGCTCAGGCAAAACTATTACCTGGGTATTTATCCACTAATGAGTCACAAGAAAAGGAGTGGATTTGGTAAGAATAGAGAGTTGTTTTATTTTAACCACTTCCCATTACTGACCATTAAAACAAAAGCTCACCACTAGAGTTCCTGAAAACAGGTGAAACCTGTATGACAGCCCTTCCACTTTGGGGAGCCACACTTTTGATGTGACAGTACCGCAGAGTGATCCACCATGGGGGATGTAATCACCAAACTGTTCTTTGGTGTGTGAATTATTAGTGGAAAAGACCCAGCTGTAATTAGACCTCCACTGTGTACTTAGCTGGAAGAACATGTTAATTCTGCAATATGTCTCTTGGTTAAACATTGCACAGTTCTTACCTCATTTCTGTAAATAAAGTTTTGTGAATCTGTTTTGTATTGTGAAAAATTCATAAGATAACATTGATATTTTGATTTGTAATATTTCTAATTGGTAGATTTAATTGAAAAGTAAAATTAATTTATTTTTATATGTTCAGGGGAATTTTAAAGTCAAGTATTTTGTAGATAATTTAAAAAATCAGTGTGGTTTATTTTACTTATTTAACCCACTGGTTGTTATTCTGTAACAGTTTGTATAAATGGTAAATTTTGAATGTGTTGTTATTTTACCTAGATGTAAAATTTCACATGTATTAAAGTGTACAAAGTTTTGTTAATAAAATTTAATAATGTTTATAACTCCGTGCCATTCTCATTTGGAGAGGATGGAGGGGGTACATCCATGTTGCTTCCTCAGGGAGTCTTGGCCTGTGTTTTGTGTTTGGAGCACTGGTATATTGCCCCGGAGTTAATGGAAACTCTCATGAGCAAATGCTATACGATGTGCAAGGCATTCTGTAAAGCAGTGTGCAGTACAAACCCACCTCGGGCTCAGAGATCTTGGATCATCCTCAGATGAGAGGGAGAGTGAAGAGGGAAATAGCCTCGGTGGAGATAAAAGGAAAACAAAGTCCAGATAAGATAATTAATTAGAGCCCGTTGATAAAGCAGTACTCACACTTGGTAGAGATTCGATTCCTGTTACTTACACAGTTAGCTTTAACTAGAGGCATTCACATGAAAGAGAAGCCCAATCTAGTGGGCTTGGTAAGCATCAGAATCACCTGTGGTGCTTTTCAAAAATATAAATGCTCAGACTTTATTCCAGACTTAATTGAATCCAAACATACTGATCTGTGTCAAGTGCTCCTGGTAATTAAGAGGCAAATGAACAAGAAAAACTGGTCCTAGGCTATAAACTTTATTAAGGAGCAAGTTTGGGGGTTCTTGGAGATTTATTTTTTTTATGCACATGAAAAAATTACGATTCTAGAAATTCATCTGTCTCCCAAGGTGAAGGATTACCTTCCCTCTAGAATGACAGGTGACTCATCCATCAATTCCTGCCAGCTTAGTTTCTTAACACGTGTCCTTTGCCTTAGCTGCGTGTTTGTAAGCGTCCACTTCTGTAGCTTTCTGGCTTCCTGGAGGCTCCAGGACATTGACCTCATCATCCTGCGTTGCTGCCCTGCAAGGCCCTGGCAGCTGCTGGTTCGCCTTGTGTTCTGGGAAGGGCTCTGAAGAGCTACTGCCCTGCTGGTGGCCCTGAGCCCTGAAGAAGGTCGACACTGACTGGTTGCCATCTGCACTTCTGTGCTTTAGTCCTGTGGTTGTGCAGTCCATGTTGTGGGTCAAGATCAAGCACTGGGCCAAGACAGAAAAGCCAAGTCGTTGTCTTACGCTGTCTACCAAGCAGAAGGGAAAGATGATCCCATAATCCTCCCAATAGGCAGGAGAGACCCTTGGAATTTGCAAGGGATGTACCACCTTACAATGAAATGTAATTTTGCTTTCATAAGTGGATTATGTACTTAGGTTTTAAAAGAGATGGTCTCACTCTGTCGCTGGGCTGGAGTGCAGTGGCAAGATCATAGCTCACTGCAGCCTCAAACTCCTGGGCTCAAGCAATCCTCCTGCCTCAGCCTCCTGAGTAGCTGGCACTACAGTTAAGAGCCAACGTGCCTGGCTCTCTGGGTCATGTCCTTCCAAGTAGAAATCTCAGACAAATACTGTTCATCTTAGTTTTACTTGTTGAAAATAAAACATCAATGATACCATCTTTTCATATAAACTAGGCTTTTCAGAATGAAATAGGGGTGAACTTTTATAATTTCGAAGTCATTTTTTAAATAATTTGTTAAAATGCATGTCAATTGTTTTTCCATTCCCCAATTTGTTATTTGCAACAAAAGAAATGTCCTTTTCGCACCACTTACTAATTTTTGCAATTCAGTAAAAATTTATGTAAAAATGTAAGTTTCGTTTGACTGTGACTTAGGTCACAGTTCAAGTTTGGCAGGTCTTTCTTAAGGGACAGATTCCCCTTTGAGGTAAACAAACAGGGGCACACATGTCCCTTCTAGCTGTCTGACACATCTCAGCCTCAGATCCCTGGCTGCATCAAGGTCTGGAGGTCCACAGTCACATGTGGAGTAGACAAAGTGCCCATTTTCCAAGTGTGTGATCCACATCCACCTCAGGGCACTGGTGACACTTTTAGGTGTTAGCATTAACCTATTTAAGTAATAAAAATTAGCATGACCACTTTTTAAAAAATTTGAAACCAGAAAAAAAGTCCTGTCACTTTTTTTTTTTGAGACTGAGTCTCACTGTCACACTGGCTAGAGTGCAATGACACAATCTCAGCTCACTGTGACCTCCACTTTCCGGGTTTAAGCAATTTGCCTGCCTCAGCCTCCCAAGTAACTGGGATTACAGGCAACCACCACGCCTGGGTAATTTTTGTATTTTTAGTAGAGATGGGGTTTCACCATGTTGGCCAGGCTGGTCTTGAACTCCTGACCTCAGGTGATCCGCCTGCCTTGGCCTCCCAAAGTGCTGGGATTACAGGTGTGACCTACTGTGCCCGGCCTTTCACTTTTTATAAAATATGATACATCTGTAATTTTAATATTTTCTTTTCCTACATGGTTGAGTGTTCAAAGTTACGGCCTGCTTTTGTCACTTAAATAAAAAGTGACAGGAAAGATCTTAGAAATCAAATTTTGTGTTTTTTAAATTAGTCATTTTCTGGGCCGGATGGGCAGTTTCCCACTGGCATGGTTGTCGCAGCATGAGCTCTAAATGTTGTTCCCTTGTCTTTTAGGGGAAGGGGGTCTCAGGGGATTGGAGTAGCGGCAGCATAAAGGGCAAGGTTGGGAAGGACCAGTGCTAGTCACAAGGGATCAGGTGGGCACAGGAAATGAGGCTGGAAGGCGGCTGTGGGTTTGCAAGAAAGATGATTGGTGCTGTGCTGGAGCGTGGTTTCTGTAGTTCTGTGGCCACAAAAGATTGTAAATGCACATTAAGCCAGCAAGCAGCGTGTGGATGGGGCAGTGAGGCACCCTCTCTACAAAACAAAGTTAGCCAGGCATGGGGTATACACCTGTAGTCTGAGCTATTCAGGAGGCCTAGGTGGGAGGATCATGTAAGTCCAGGAGGTCACAGTGGCAGTGATCATGCCACCACACTCCAGCCAGGGTGACAGAGACCTCATCTCTTAAAGGGGCGGGGGGTGGGGGGTGGGGCAGCTAGCAACTGGTCGGGCACGATTACTCACACCTGTAATCCCAGCACTTTGGGAGGCTGAGGTGTGTGGATCACCTGAGGTCGGGAGTTCGAGGCCAATATCAAGACACCCCGTCTCGACTAAAAATACAAAATCAGGCATGGTGGCACATGCCTGTACTCCCAGCTACTTGGGAGGCTGAGGCAGGAGAATCACTTGAACCCGGGAAGTGGAGGCTGTGGTGAGCTGAGATTTTGCCATTGCTCTCCAGCCTAGGCAACAACAGCAAAACTTCATCTTGAAAAAAAAAGGTAGGGGGATTGGCTAGCAGCAAGGTGCAGAGTGGGTAAATTCAGGGGAAAGGCAGATGGGAGAAGGTGGATACTAGGAGACAAGTGCGTTATTTCTAGATCTGGGTCCAAATATTCTAGATGAACTCACTGCCTCTTCTCTGGCCTGCTTTTTGTTGGAAGCTCCCAAATTCCATGAGGTTGAATTTTCAGGTTTTGTTCACAACTCTTGGTACATCTGGTTTACTTCAGGTACAACCAGAGCTAGGCCTTTGGTTGGTGAGAACTCCAGCGCCCCACCCTCCAGGTGAGCCATCAGTGTGGCCGCCACCCTTGTCTACTTTCAGATGGCAGAGACATGTCCTTTGAGTGTGGGCAGTTGGCAGCGGGTGTTGCCATGGGTGCTGACCCAGACGTCATGTCAAGCCCTTCACCTGCCTTACCTCACACCTCCACTTCACACAACCCTGTGAGGGCTGTTTTGTTTCCCCCATTTTGCAAATTAGGAAGTTGAGGCTTAGGAGGGTACAGAGTCACATAGCTGCCAAAATGTGAATTGGTGCAATTAAGAACAAGAATGATCTGAGGTAGGTAAAGTGGCAGCGCCCCATGATGCTCTTAGAGCCCCTCCTGACTCCGAGTTCACTAAGGAGTGGTGGAGGCTGGGACACCTCTTCAAGACTGAGGCCTCTCAGGGTGTGGGCTCGGCTCATCCATCCAGTGCTGGCTCCCAGCACAATTCCACCCCTTGCTGTGCACCCCAGCAAAACCCAGCCATGCTGTTCTCGAACGTGCCATGTCCCTGACACCCCTATGCCTTTCCCAGGCATCACTGGTAACTAGAATCATAAAGGCCTGGACATGGCTATGGCCGGAGTTTGAGCTGTCCCTAGCTCTGCATTCATTTGTAGTCTTTCCAAGGGGTGTGGGGGTGTGAGAGCCTTAGCCTGGCTGCAGACTGGAAAGGAACTAGGAAAGAAACCAGAGACCCCTCGGCGGACCTGTGAATTGAACTGGTTTGGAGAATTCAGGTGAGATGATGTGAGAGGACTGGAGAAGAGAGACAAGTTGGAATCCCCTCCCCCCCGCAAAAAAAAAAAGCTGGGGATGTTTCAACCCCCGGAGGCTTTCAGGGCAAAGGAATTCACCTTTTCTAAGGCCCTAGCTCCAGAAAAGCTGCTTTCTCAACTCCGTGGGAGGGACTCGTGCCCTCCAGCTTACTGGAGAGGAGACCACACCGGCCGTTTGCCATACCTCTGCTCTGGCTCTTTTGGACATCAAGGAAGCACCATAGCTCCCTGGATAGAGTGGAGGATTCTGCCAGGTATGCCAGGGGAGGATTAGAGCAAAGGGCGCTGGAACCATAAAGTTGGCCCTCACCAGACCCCTAACAGAGGGGGGCAGTTGAAGTCAATGGGATGGAGAAGGGCGAGGACAAGGAAGAAGACTGCAGACTTTGGGGACACCAAGACTACCAAAGCAAAAGATCAAACATCTGGAGAGGAATCTGAGGAGGAGCCAGGGGAACTCTTGGTTTGATTTATATCCATTTCACTCCAGAATGTGAAGCTGCAAAAAGCTGGAAGATGTCACACACCGCCTTCAGGATTAAAGGGGTAAGGTCAAGCCTGAAATCACCTTTTGGACGTGGTACTCAGGTATGTGGTGACATGAACAGGAGCAGCTTTGGCAGTAGGAAGAGGGGCTAATAGTGTCTAAGGCTCCCAACCCGTGCCCTTAAATACTTGATTGTACACTGAGGTGGTATCAAGCCAGTGTCAGTTCAGCTTGCTTTAACAAAGTGCCATAATCGGGCTGGGTGTGGAGGCTCAAGTCTGTAATCCCAGGACTTTGGGAGGCCAAGGCAGGAGGCTCACTTGAGGTCAGGAGTTTGTGGCTGCAGCTATGATCACTCCACTGCACCCCAGCCTGGGTAAGACCAGGACCCGGTCTCGATGAAATAATTTAATAAATGCTGTAGTCTGGGTGACTTACATACAACAAATGTATTTCTCCAAGTCAGTGAGGCTCTGTTCCAGAGGCAGAAGGCTGACTCACAGGGAAGGGGGCAACTCTGCTCTCTGGCCTCCCATTAGTGGGGGCTCCACCCTCTTGACCTAATCACCTCCAAAGGCCCCACCTCCTGATCCCATCTCCTTCAAGGTTTGGGTTTGGACACATGACCTTGGTGAGGGGAGACACATTCAGTCCACTGCAACCAATGAAAAAGAAGTTACCTCATGGTTTGCAGCAAACTCAACAGCGTTATCTTCATTTTGCTAGCACCTTCCAAAGTTTAAAATTAAAGCATGACATTTCACTTTGTGCCGATCAGGTTTGTTTTCCTTCAAACACTGATGGTTGCATCTGGGGGTTTCTCACTTGGCTCCCGTAACAAGCAGATGGATGAATTAGGGGATTCCATCTTGGCAGCGCCGCCACCTTGCTGGTTCCCCGGGGCTCTTCCAGAGCAGGCAAGGTCAGGTGCTCTCTGCAGCTAAGTTGCCCGCGTACATTGGAATTGTTGAACAAAACAGGGTCCCATCTGCTTTGCAAGCTCTTGGCCTCATGCAGTGGTTCTTCCTGGCTGGCCAGTAGAATCACCTGGACATCAGCACCTTCATGCAGGGATTCTCTACCCAGGACCCATTATTTCCCCGCCCCACGAAACAGGGTCTCATTCTGTCAGCCAGGCTAGATGGCAGTGGTGCGATCATAGCTCTGTGCAACCTCAAACTCCTGGGCTCCAGTGATCCTCCCACCCCAGTCTCCTAAGTAGCTGGGGCTACAGGCATGTGCCACCGCATTTGGCTTTTTTTTGTAGAGACAGGGTTCATGTTGCCCAGGCTGCTCTCAACCAATCCTGCCTTGGCCTCCCAAAGCGCTGATCACAGGTGTGAGCCACTGCACTGGGCCCACATCCAATTTTTAAATTCTAGTTTTTAACAGAACAGGACAGACATAATTGTATCCAAACAGCAAATTTCCAATAGTGATTTTTTAAGCCAAGCCTCTGAAGGGAAAACAGTTGAGGTCAAATATGTCAAGACATCTACTGTTTAACTGCAGTGATATCTAACTTTGTGAAACCAAGATTGGAACCAAAATGACAGTATAAGCAATGAGACATTTCATCTCACATTTTACAAGATATTTCTTTTTGCATAATAACAAAAGCAAACATGACCAACATGGCTCATTTTCCTTTATGACTTAGGCCACAGTAAATCACATGGCGACCCTACTGTTGCCCCCCAAATCTGTCGATTTCATTTTGTAAACGGTATACTGTATGACCCACAGATGACCCAGGGACACTCTTGGTTTGGGACCGTTCCTGACAAGGCTGTGAGGGCAAGAGGCCACCCTGGCCTGGCTCCCACTCCGCGTCTCAAACTCGGGCCTGGCCCGGCTCCCACTCCACGTCTCAGACTTGGGCCTGGCCTGGAGTGTGGTTACAAAGGGAGTCCCCAGACCCGAGAGAAACACCATTCATGTTTCAGCCCAATATTTAGAAGTCGGATTTGTTTTAGAAAATACCAACATGTTTTCACCAAATGACTAACCTTGTCCAGTTGCAGTCACGCAGGCCCCCACACCAAAGTCTCACCTCTCCTCAGCCTGCAGAGCCAACTCCTGGTCTTAAAAGCCTGAGCTCAGGTGCTGGTCCGTGGCTAGGGGCGGCAGACCTGCAGCGCAGGTGCCGGTGCACGTAGTTGTAGGAGATCCTGCCAGGCTGGGTCCTGACTCAGGTGTCTCTGGGGCTCAGCCATTCTCTGAGGCAGGTGGGTCTTCACGAGGGCTGGGGCAGGATCAGGACTCACCTCTACCCTGGGGCGTTCTAAACCAAAGCAAGACAATGGACATCTCTGAGCTGTCCTTCCTCTCTGGGGAGTTCAGCGCCCCTCTGAAAATCTGCAGGCATTTGGGATTGGCCACTTGTTAGCAATGCCCCATAAGACAGGAAGGCCACATCCTGTAGCGCCTAGGCTGGGTGTCCTGGGCCCCAGGGAACACATGGCCTCCCTGTATGCACAGAACATGATTTAAACCGTGCCATTTAAACCGTAGGAACAAGCCTAACTGCCAAAATGAACAACAACAAATACCCTAGAAAATGAAGTTGCGATGAAATACTTGATAGAGCTTTAGTTCTCCACTTGGAGAGGAGTTTGGGGGAGTGTGACTGGCATATATCAAGAAGCAGCCCTGCAGCAGGAGGCATTTTTTAAAGTGTCTGAAGACATTGACAGTGGAAAGCTTATTACGGTCTTATTCTAAAACTGCGAAGGGAATTTGAGAACACTCCAGTGGAAGACTAAACCCACAGTCTGCAACTCAGGGTGTTTGCCAAGCACGCGCGGACCAATTGAAGACAAACTCCCAGGCAGTTCCCAAAGCAAATTCTGCAGATGAATCGGATAATTTGGTGAAAATCTAAGTAAGCTGGTCCACTGATGAAAAAAACCTCCTTCCCACCCCAACTTTTCCTAATAAGGCATGCTAAGGCTGTGCACGGGGAGCTCTTGCACACCTGGGGAAGAACGTGGCTTGGCTGCACATCCCAAACATTCCTGACCCCCTGTGGGGGGCGGGCGCAGAACCCCCATTAGGGGTAAATAAGACGACAGGTGAGTGTGCTTTGAAGAGTGGCGCGATAAACAGTTTGAGGAAATGGTAACGCTGACATTTCTGCCCCAGTGGGGAGAGGAAAATTTAAACCACTAAAGGGTAAGAGACTTGGGTGTCCAGGAAGATGAGGGCAGAGCCCCCGCGCCTGTGTCATGCCTGGGAGTACCCTGCTGCTCTGTGCTCTGTGGGGCTGAGCGGGGTGGGGGCTGCAGACGGCCTCCCTCCCTCCCTCCACTCCTCCCCCATCCCCTCCCGTCCCCCCACCGCAGCCCTCAGAACCACAGCCCTCTCCGTGACCTTGGTCCCTGCTCCTTCCCCATGGTCTTCACCTATGACTCAGACGTGGGTCTTCTGATCGAAACTCTGCCCTTTCCCTAAACTACACCTGAGGAAGAGGAGACCAGGCTGAGGTCAGCCCTAGGGAAGAAATGTCCCCACTTAGTGGCAAGGGGAGGAGCACAAGATGGGGGCAGAGCCGAGAGGGGCCCTGAGCGTGAAGGGCTTTCCCAGAGCGGCTCACTGCCCCTCAGGTATTAGCACCTGCATTCTGTGGACAGGAAACGAACCCCAGAGAGGGGCTAACATCACTTGCCCAGGCCCTGGTCATCAGCAGTAGACCCGGGACTTTGAGCCCTTTCTGCCTGAGGCCCAGTCTAAGGTTCTGCACACCACACGGGCCCTCCTGGGGCCATGTCAGGAGAAACGTCACCGCACAGGCTGTGAGCCTTTTTGGGTGAGAGGCCCTTGGGGCACCCAGTGAAAGATGTGGACCCTCTCCCCAGAAAAGTACACATCCAAGATGGAATGATTTTGCAGGCCTGTTGCAGGTCCCCGGGAGTGCACAGAGTGACCCAGGCCCCTAGGCCCCGGGCTGGGATTCCCGCCCCCATGGGCAGGAGATGGAAGGAGCTTAGCCCTGCTGTGGCCATCGCCACGCAGAAGACGATGGTGACAGGAAGCCAGGCTGTCAGAAATAACATTGTTTCTGCCAAGCCAGGCACTGCGTTAGAAAGAGTTCACACAGATTATCTCACTTTATCATCCTAACAACCTAAGCGGCAGCTGCCATTATTCTCTCTTTTCCCAGATGAGGAACTGAGGCACAGTAGTAAAACAACACACCTGATGTCACCCAGCTCCATGGACAGTGGGAGAGCCAGCGTTCTCCACCTCCAACCAGGTCTCACTCCCCGCAACATGAGCAAATTGACATGGCCATGGGGGCGAGAGGTAAGGGGGCTGCCGAGAAGCTGGAGCCGTGGGGTCCCCAGAAGTGGAGGCCTGGAGGCAGCGCTGGGGCCCACTGCACCTCAGGGCAGCCCTGGGCTGTTCTCCGTACCAGCTTCACCCTCAGGAGACTAAGTTATGTCCTGCTGAGGATGTTCACAGGGACGCACTACAGGCCCCAGAGGCGATCCCCCTGGAGAGGCTCCAGGCCTAAGACGCACTGCAGGCCCCAGAGGCGATCCCCCTGGAGAGGCTCCAGGACTTGGTGGCCGGCGAGCAGCCCAGGACCCTGGGCCCGGGGTGGACTGCGGTTTGCCCTCCTACCCGGGACATTCCAGGTTCACATTTTCTCAGGTCTCATTTAACAAGGAAAAAATAGCACACACAACATTCATGTCCCACAGACTTCTTCTTTTCTTCCCTCAAAAAGGGAAAACCAGCCCGGACCACAGAGCCAGACCCATCTCTACATAAAAACAGAAAAAATTAGCAAGGTGGTGGTGGTACATGGCTGTGGTCCCAGCTACTTGGGAGGCTGAGGCAGGAGGATTGCTTGAGCCTGTTAGTTTGAGGCTGCAGTGAGACATGATTGCGCCACTGCTCTCTAGCCTGGGCAACCAAGCAAGGCTGCTTCTTAAAAAAAAAAAAAAAAAAAAAAAAAAAAAAAAGGTGTAAACTGAGGAGGAAAGGGGGAGAGTGGTTGGGTTGGTTCTCATGAGCAAGACAGCAAGAACAGAAAAGCAAGCGCAGGCCACCTGTGGGGGCTGGGCATGGCATGGGGAGGCCTCCTCAGTGGGCAGGGTAGGGTGGCTCAGGAGGACACGGGTCTGGGAGTGGGAGGGGAGAAGGGGCACGGTGGGGCTGTCGCGTGGCTGGTGCATGCGCCACGTCCCCACACACATTCAGTGCATTCCCTCTAGAGGATCCTCGCTCTCCTGCTGTGACCCGGGGTGGCAGCTGTCATCTGTGTACAGGGCTGTGCTCTGAGAGCTGGGAGCCCACACGAGTCCTTCTGCCCAGCCTCCGGCCCTGGCCTCCCCCACAAACCACCCCCCCATCCTACTTCAGTTGACTCCTTGGCCCCCAGAGTCCCCCGAGGGGAGACCATGGGCAGCGCCTTTCCTGGCAGGCAGAGACAGGCAGCAGAAAACCACAGTAGCACCTCACTCTCTCAAGGTAGCTGGAGAAGATGAGGACAGGGCGAGTTGAGGGCTTCCAGCAACTCAATTTCCTAAAGCACCTCTGGACCCCCAGGGGCCTCTCCCGCAGACAGCCCAGGAAACTCATAATTGGGCTTTGGGGTATGTGTGAGAGGAACCCAATTCAGGCTGCTGTAAGTGTAAAGGGCGATTTAATGGCAGAACACTCACAGAGTGTCCTGGGTTGTATAACAGGCCTGAGGCTGGGCTCAGAGATCAGAGGGGCCCCCGGGCCGGCATATGGCCAGGACGATCCTCCCCTCTCCCTGTTCCTCTCCAGGAACCGGCTTCCCTCTCAGATGTGTCACTCACACAGAGCCACTGCAACTGCACAGCAGTCACCTCATGGCCCCCAGCTGGAGGACAGAGTTCTGGGAAAGACTCAGATTCTCATGACTAGCCTGGCTTTGACTTGTTACAGGAAGAGGACAGTGAGTACTGCTGGGGCCAGATGACTGTGCCTGTCCCCTGTCCCCACCTGGCCAGACAGGTACCACTTCCCTATCCCTGCTGGCTGAGGCTGATGGAACTGACTCCCTGACTCAGGCAGTTCTGTGCAAACCAGACTGCGGAGACTGTGGCTGGTACAGGCTGAGCATCCCTAATCCCAAATCCAAGATCTGAAATGCTCTCAAGATCCAAATTTTTGGAGTGCTGATGTGACGCCACCAGTGGAAAATTCCACACCTGATGCCTCTTTCTGATGGTTCAGCAAATAAACTTTGTTTCTTGCACAAAATTATTAAAAATATTGCATAAAATTACCTTCAGGTTGTGTGCATAAAGTGTATGTCAAACATAATGGACGTCTATAATCCCAACACTTTGGGAGGCCGAGGTGGGAGATCACTTGAACCTGGGAGGCAGAGGTTGCAGTGTACCGAGATTGCACCACTGCACTCCAGCCTGGGCGACAGAGCGAGACTCTGTCTCCAAAAACAAACAAACAACAAAGAACGTGGTGTTTAGATTCAGGTCCCATCCCTGAGCCAACTTATTATGTATATGTAAATATTCCAAAAATCAGAAAAAAAATATGCAAAATCTGAAACTTGTCTCAACAATTTTGGAAGAGGGCTACTCAGCCTGCAATGTGCTGTTTTCACTTTTCCGCTGCTCTTTTTGGGATGAGGGAGTTGGGTCTGAAGTGTAAGTTCCCTAAAACATCTGCTTGGAGCCAGGTGTAGGCCTGAGACCTAAGGCAGCCTCTGTCACCTCGTGTCATGGAAAGGGCTGGGGACTTACCTGGTTCCATGTCCTCTGTATGGAAAGAAGCTTGCACTGCAGAGTGGGAACCTCTGTCACCCAAACTATCCTCCAGGAAACTGTACCCTCACTTTACTCCTTAGAGAAAACATCTCTAAGATATTTTATCAAATCACGTCCCTTAGGCCGGGCGCGGTGGCTCAAGCCTGTAATCCCAGCACTTTGGGAGGCCGAGACGGGCGGATCACGAGGTCAGGAGATCGAGACCATCCTGGCTAACACGGTGAAACCCCGTCTCTACTAAAAAATACAAAAAACTAGCCGGGCGCGGTGGCGGGCGCCTGCAGTCCCAGCTACTCGGGAGGCTGAGGCAGGAGAATGGCGTGAACCCGGGAGGCGGAGCTTGCAGTGAGCTGAGATCCGGCCACTGCACTCCAGCCTGGAAGACAGAGCGAGACTCCGTCTCAAAAAAAAAAAAAAAAAAAAAAAAAAAAAAAAATCACGTCCCTTAACTGTGTTCTGGTTATCTTCATGATTTTCACGTTCAGGCAAGCTGCATTCATCACACTATTTCCACGCCCTGAGCAAATGACAGAAGATTTAAAAGGAGTGCTCAGCTGACAGTGACAGTTCAAATACAGCAAAAAAGACTTCGACAGAAAGTAATAGTATAAAATAGTCAAAATAGTGATTTTTAACTTAGGTACGAAAAAATGGTCCCAATTTCATCATTTCCTGAAAATGGTCCTGCCTGTTGTCTGGAAATTCTATCAGGTGGGAACACATTTCTGTCAAGCAGCTCAAACTTCGAAAGTATTACCTTATGTCTTTCTTCACCTGGACAGTTTTTTCCCTCGATATATTTAACTAATTAAGAGAACCTCACATTGTTCTTAGCCAACCAGCTGGATACCAACCTGGTTTTCTTTCTCCCCAAGAACTGATCTTTGCTACTCAACCCCCAATAGAGACATGAACTGCTGTGTTCTTTGGTCGTGTTTTAGAGAAACATTGTTTGAATTCTTACACATTAGTTTGTTCACATGTTCCTTCAAAACCATATATTTTTGCCTGATCATTAGAAAGCACTGTTTATTCCCTAAGAAAGTAAACTTTGAAGTGATGAGAAATAAAATAATCTGCAAAACACCCACATCCTTTTTCCCCAGCACAGTATTTGTTTAAACAGTATAGCACAACACTCATCTTTTATTTATTTATTGTTTTTTTTTTTTTACTAAGGCACATGACGTAGAAATATTGAGGTACAAAAATGCAAATTTCTGCAAAAGATTTTAAGATATTCATTTTGGAAAATGAAGGTGAACATCATCTCCCAGAATATTCAGCTTTTAGCTTGTTTTTTCTTTTGGACCAGTTCAACCAGCAACTTGTACCTAGCGATACAGTCTTCCTGTAGGAAGAAAAAAAGAGAGGTGAAAACAGTCACTTGCACAAGTCAGTGTGGTCCCCGTGGGGCCGGTCTGCTGCCTTCTGCTCATGAAGAGCCTCACGTCCAGTCCCTCTGCCCAGAGTTCCCAGGATGTCCTGGAGTCCAGCCGCTCACAAGGCAGACCTGTCCAGGCAGTGCAAGAAGGGCTCCTGCAAGCCCAGCCCGAAGGGAAGGTGCTTAGCGCGGAGTGAGGGGCTGGGGCAGCCGTTTGTGAGGTGCACTAGCATCATCACTGGTACCTTCAGCCTGCTGACTCTCATTTTCATGTTAACATTTCACTCTTTCATCACAACACGCTACTTTAAAGAAATAAAAAACCCTAGGGCCAGGTAGCCACAATAGTCTTCTTCCGTGGGTCTGGCTTTCCTTAGGTGCTGCTGAGACCTTTCCTGTGGGGCACCAGACCCCGGGACACTGGAAAAACTTGTGCTGAAATACACACTCCTGCTCCTCCCGGCCCCACCTCCATCCCACCCTACAGGCTGCAGGGCCACCCACTTCAGACCTCAGCTGGCCACAGCTGTCACGCCCTGGGCTGGGACTCAGGACCAAAGCAGAGGTGGGTTGATGGTGGGGAGAGGCCTCATTATTTTCACGTTGATTACAGGAACTTTCTAGAATCTATTCTGTTTCTGTTCCAAAAATACTGACCCCTGAGGTTCTGTAGCTTCTGCTGACTTAGGGTCCAGTGCAAAGTGACTTTATCAGCTGCCCGGGACAGGGAAAGGATGTTTACTCTCCCAGGATTTTAGCTTAGTGGTGTCATGAGAGTCTCTTCTCAGGGTTTTTTCTGCATCCCCAAAGATTACCTGCCTAAGGTCTTTAAAGATATCAGTCTTTCCTTAGTATCTATGCTGTCCCTAACCACATAGTGCCGAAAGCAGATGTGGCCAGAACCAGCACGCAACCCCGGAAGGACAGTGTGCTCAGAGCTCTGAGCTGAGCTGTGGCAGCCAGGCCCAGGCTCCAGGACAGCAGGCAGCTCAGCCCTGGCTGGCTCTCAGGTCAAGGCTTGAGGGGAACACCTGCAGGCTGACGAAGCCCTGCTCATTGCTGGTTGAAAACTGGAAGGTTTCCAGACCCCCCAGGTATGAGTTTCTGGGTGTTCTATCCTTAGGAATCCAAGCTCCAGCCCCTTCGTTTATAAGCCAGTGTGGACTCATCACACATGGAGACACCTGTGTCCTGACAGATGCTAGAGAAATTCGGGGAGAATAGTTACTTCTGGCAAACCAGTTGGAGAGGCTGGGAGAAGCTGCGCTTCCCAAACAGATCAACTGCTAAGGGTTTATTTTTCTCCCCAGGAACTCTCAACTTTCATCCTTTTAAAGTAGGTGGAGAAAACTAGACCTGTACACTCAGGGACACGCATGGCCATGAGCTAGATTTTCCAACACAGAATTTCAATTACAAAAATAAGAATGTAAATGAGCATCTGTGTGCCCAGAGGCGACTGAGGGAGGTACAGACGGCAGAATAGATCGTGGCTTTTGATTCTGACTGTTCCTGATTCCTCGACTAACAATCTAGCTCCCTGGAAAGAAGCCTCAAGAGACACTGTGGTAGGATCACACCCTGGAACTCTCTGCAGCGCCTCACGGCCAGATCACAGGAAAGAGGCCGCCCAAGCTGGGTGGGTGGGCTCTCCACAGGGCACTCCCGCCCTCTCCTCCCATCTGAGTTTTCATCTGAGAACTATCTCAGATGTATGTGAGCAGGCACTAAGAGCTACAAGCAGGGAGAAAGGCCAACTACAAACGGCCACGGCCGTGGAAGGTAAGCCGAACCCTAGCTGTCGCCTGGCACTGACCACACATGGAGATGGCCTCAGGGCCTCTGGACAGCCACGAGGTGCGCCCGCTGAGTCCAAAGTTATTCACATGGCAGAACCAAAGATGATTATGGTAATACTGTCTATACCAGCTATCCCTTTGGTCAAAGATTTGCTACATAGCCAATGGGCCTTGTGATTTATGAACCCTCAGCCTGGTTGAGAGGAGCTTCCCATCCTGACCCTCCCCAGCTGCCGCATTTCACGGTGAGACGGCACCGACTGAGCCTCCCATGTGCCCTTAAATTACCTAGGCCTGAGTGGGCGAGTTCTCCAAAGGGCAGGCAGGTGCTGTGGGTGAAGTTTCTATAACCAGCTACCCTGTGTGATGATGAAACTTAGAATCTTGACCTCATCTACACACATGAACCACCTCAGTGCACAGATTCATATGCTCTAGGGAGAAATATACTGGAAGATAGCTGGGAAAGAAGAGATCACGGGGCGGGTGTCAGTAGATAGGAATGAGGGAAGAAGCCGCAGGCAGACAAGCTGCGGCTCCTCTGGTGGGATTCTAACACCTGTGCAGAGGCCTCTTTCCCTGTAACTCACCTTGCTCTTGGAAGGGACACATCTGGCTATTTTGTCCCAGCGGTCAGAGGATCCCTTTGGGTACTGCTGCAACGCCAGTTCCAGAAGTTTCTGTTGATTCTGAGTCCACGGCTCCTCTGCAGCCCGAGCTCTCTCTTTTTTCTGGCTCTCCTCGTCGCTGGACTCATTTGGTTCTGCTACGTCAAAGTCCTTCTGCCGCCTGGCTCTGGACTTCTCCTCTGGCTCCAGCTTCGCGGTAGTCTCCAGCAGCCTGGCTGGCTTCCGCCTCCGAGGTCGGGCCTCGGTGCCCCCCGTCTCCTGCTCACCAGAGTCTCCCCCCTGCTCCTCCTCCACCACCGCCCCCTCTGCGTCCTCTCGCTGGGTGATCATGTCATCAGGCAAGGTGGTGGCACTTTTGATGGGCCTGGAATTCTGAACTGTTGATTTGAGTTCGGAGAGTCTAACCATTCCTAGGAAAGAGGGGTGTGCCACACAGAGGTGAAAGGCAAGGTGAATTAAGGAGATGGTGAGAACAGCAGCTGCTGGGCACACAGCAGGCAGCGCACTAAGCATTTTGCATGCATGGTCTAATTTCATTTCCACACTATTCTAGAAAGATAGGGATCATTACCCTAATGTTACAGGTGAGAAAAAGACGACTCAGAAAGCACTAGAGTGGGATCTGAACCCACTTCTGTCTGATTCCAAGCCTTTGTCCCTTTCTCTACTCTGAGGAATAATGGGCATATAAAGAATCAGATTGTGAACAAGAATACAAACATGTCTTTGAGAAGGAATAACCTGCTACTCAGTATAAGAAAGGATTCACTGGCTCCACTGGAAAGACAAAAATCAACTGGTCAAACCTTAAACTGTGCTGCCTCTGGAAGTCAAGTGTATGAGTAAATTATACACTTATAAATAGTAGCTATAACAAGAATTTTTAAACATGGAAAAGAAACATTTTATCAAAACATTTATTAGCTGGGTGTGGTGGTATACACCTGTATTCCTAGCTACTTGGCAGGCTAAGGAGGGAGGACTGCTTGAGCCCAGGAGTTTGAGGCTGCAGTCAGCTATGATCACACCACTGTGCTTCAGTCTGGGCAACAGAGTGAGATCTTGTCTCTAAAAGTAGTAATAATTAATAACAAAAGTTTTAAACCTTTTAATAGGACAGAATAGAATACAGAGCACTGATATCCTCAATACAGTAGGAATTACAACTCAGTAAGATAAAAGGACAAAGAACACAGCTCACAAAGGAAGAACTACAGTAGCTGACGAGTATTAGAGAACTGAAACAGTGAATCACCACTTTTTAATTATTAAATTGGCAAAGATTAGAAAGTATGACAATACCTAGTGCTGGCAAAATGCAGGGAAATAGGTACATTCGGACACCGGGAGTGGGAGCAGAAACTGGCCCAGCTCAGAGCCGTCCAATGAAACATGCTGTGATACGATTATACAAACCACTTGGTGTAGCACTGAGGAATTAAGTTTTTAACTTTATTTAATTTTAATTAATTTAAAATTTAATATAAACAGCTACAAGTGGCAAGTGGCTACCATATTAGACAGCACAGGTCTAGCCTTTTTAAAGAACAATTTGTCAAATGGAGGTGAACCTTAAAATTGTATTTACTTGTGACTCTATAATTTTACTTAGAGGAGGTTCTCCTACGGAAATAATTACAGATGTATATACAAATTTGGCTACAAAGAGGCAATATTTTAGGCCCAGTGCAGTGTGGCTTGCGCCTGTAATTCCAGGACTTTAGGAGGCCAAGGTGAGGTGCATCACTTGAAGCCAGGAGTTCCAGACCAGCTTGGGCAAACATGGCAAAACCCTGTCTCTACTAAAAATACAAAAAATTAGCTGGGCGTGGTGATGCATGGCTGTCATCCCAACTACTTGGTGGCTGAGGCATGAAAATCGCTTGAACCCAGCAGGCAGAGGCTGCAGTGAGCCGAGACTGTGCCACTGCATTCCAGTCTGGGCAACAGAGTCTCACTCTGTCTCAAAACAACAACAAAAAAGGAGGCAATATTTTATTTCCTTTTTTACGGTAATGTTTCCTCTTTTTTATACTAGCTTTTATTTAATAAAAAACAAAATCCGGGCCGTACACGGTGGCTCACGCCTGTAATCCCAACACTTTGGGAGTCCAAGGCGGGGGGGATCACCTGAGGTCAGGAGTTCGAGACCAGCCTGGCCAACATGGTGAAACCCTGTCTCTACAAAATACAAAAATTAGCCAGGCATGATGGTGGGTGCCTGTAATCCCAGCTACTCAGGAGGCTGAGGCAGGAGAATCGCTTGAACCAGGGAGGTGAGGTTACAGCGAGCCGAGATGGTACTATTGCACTCCAGCCTGAGTGACAGAGTGAGACTCCATCTTAAAACAAAAACAAAAACAAAAACCTGCATATAATTTAAAAAAAAAAAAAAAAAGTAAAAACGACAAAAAGGAATACAATGAAAAGTGGCTTCCTGGTCTGCTTTCTAAGAGGCAAAAATGAGTTGGGGTGTGAGTGTGTGAACGTCTAGATATAGAATGAATCTTGCACACCCTGTGTAGCTGCATTTGCCTTCTCCTTTCTTATGTTAACGGCAACAAACTCCCTGGAGGTTATTCTGTATTAGCTCACTAAAGTTCCAGGTCCTAGTCTTTTGTTACTACAAATGAGTTGCATTTCATAATCATTATCTCCTCTATATTTTTTATTATGTACTCCATCAATAAAACCTCTTTGAAAATGCAATTATTATTTTTTTAATTTTTATTTTTTGAGATGGAGTCTCGCTCTTTCACCAGGCTGGAGTGAAGTGGTGTAATTTTGGTTCCCTGCAACCTCTGCCTCCTGGGTTCAAGTGATTCTCCTGCCTCATCCTCTAGAGTAGCTGGGACTATGGGTGTCAGCCTCTCAAGTAGCTGGGACTACGAGCACGCGCCACCATGCCCAGCTAATTTTTGTATTTATAGTACAGATGGGGTTTCACCATGTTGGCCAGGATAGTCTCAACCTCTTGACCTCGGGATCTGCCCGCCTTGGCCTCCCAAAGTGCTGGGATTACAGGCATGAGCCACCGCGCCCAGCCGAAAATGCAATTCTAATATATGTATATTTACTTATATTTACTTATTCTTTTATATCCACCACTCTACTAATATATTATAAAACACATATGAATAAGAAAATCAAAGATAAAAAACAATCTAAAAACATCATTAAGTGAAACATTCTCATGAAAATATTAATATTAAAAACAATGAGACTGAAAAATTGCTTAATACTGGGTAAAATACTCAATTAAAGGCCTGGCTCCAAATTCACTTTATTTTGGCACCTAACTTTGAATGGCCATCCCAGTTGGAAAAGATGACCCAAAAGGATACATCTATCCACATGGAGCATCCTGTTGGCCATGTTTACTATGCTCTGGTATTCATTGTACAATACAAATTATGGAAACATTTTCATAAAAATCTTCCCCAAGTCAATCATTTGGTCTTGCAAACTAAACAGAAAGTGTTATTTATCTGAGATGGGGGTCTTGTCACCCAGGCTGGAGTGCAGTGGTGTGATCGTAGCTCACTGCAGCCTCCAACTTCTGGGCTCAAGTGATCCTCCCACCTCAGCCTCCTGAGCAGCTGGGACTACAGGCCTACACCATCACGCCTGGCTGTATTTTTAACAAATGAGTTCACTTTGTTTGAAAGATTTACAGGTTAAAATTCTATTTTCAACATTTTTAAATCCGTAAAAATAAGTTTTTATAGGTCACATTGTTTTGGTCATAGAATAACACATAACAAAGAAAATACTATCAAGCATCGACTTTGTTTTTTTTTTTGAGCCAGTCTTGCTCTGTTGCCCAGGCTGGAGTTCAGTGGCGTGATCTCGGCTCACTGCAACCTCTGCCTCCCGGGTTCAAGTGATTCTCCTGCCTCAGCTTCCAGAGTAGCTGGGACTACAGGCATGCACCACAACACCCAGCTAATTTTTGTATTTTTAGTAGAGACTGGGTTTCACTATGTTGGCCAGGCTGGTCTCGAACTCCTGACCTCAGGTGATCTGCCCGTCTTGGCCTCCCAAAGTGTCAGGATTACAGGCGTGAGCCACCACACCCAGCCAAGGATCTACTTTCAAACGTCCTTTCTACAGCATAAATAGTTTTCAAAACACTTTCATATTCATTGTTAAAAACCCATCTTCATTTTGTAAAAATATTTTAATATAATGAAAGGATTAAATATATTAGTCTTCAGTGAGTATGCTGCCATTCACATAGAAAGAGGGAGGCAAATACAGACAGGGTGTGCGCAACTAGTTACACTTCTAGACGTGTGCACCCCCCACTCCGATTCATTATTCCTTCTGTGGAGGGCCAGGAATGCAGACTCAGACACTTTTCATTGTATCCCCTTTCGTACTGTTTTAATGTTTTAAGCGTGTGCAGGTTTTTTTTTTTTAGACCCTACACCAATAATTTATTTATTTATTTGGTAAAAGAAAAGTATAAAATTGAAGATCTTTAAATTCAAAAACTTAAAAGTACTTTGTCAAAATACTAGGAAGCCTCCATATGATAGAAAATATTCCCGTGGTTGCCCTCCACCTTATAAAAAGATGTCACTGCAACTCTGGGGTTATCTATACATCCACTCAACTGGGTATCTTGTTGCAATATCTTGAGAGCGAAAGAATGTGGGATGATGCCGAGTGATGAGGCCATCATCAACCTGTGAGCGCTGTGGAAATCCCATTTTTCCTTTGGGAAACGCCGGTGCCCTATGTAACACATAAGCTCTGCTAATGGGCACAGTGAGGGTGCTGGCATAAGTCTGAATATCAAAGATGAGAAAGCTTAATTACTCTCTCACTGCTTTAAGATAAAAATAAAGATCAATAGAAATTCAAATACAGTCTTCTTAAATTCCAAAGAATCATCTTGTCTACCTCACTTTGGAGACCACAACTTCATAACAATAAAAAAAAATGGAAACAATCAAAATGTCCAACAATAGAAACCTGTTAAATAAACCATGGGGCAGATATCTATATTATGGACTACTATGGAGCCATTAAGGTGATGATACAGACATATGAGTATATGGAGTGAAAAAATACAAAACAGTATTGTAGTATAGTCCCATTCTTGTAAAAATATTATATGCACATACGTGCATCAGAAAAGTCTCAAGAAATAGGCTGGGCGCAGTGGCTCATGCCTGTAATCCCAGCACTTGGGGAGGCTGAGGTGGGAGGATCACCTAAGGTTGGGAGTTTGAGACCAGCCTGACCAACATGGAGAAACCCCGTCTCTACTAAAAATACAAAATATTAGCCAGTCGTGGTGGTGCATGCCTATAATCCCAGCTACTCAGGAGGCTGAGGCAGGAGAATTGCTTGAACCTGGGAGGCGGAGGTTGCAGTTAGCCGAGATTGCACCATTGCATTCCAGTCTGGGCAACAGAGCGAGAATCCATCTCAAAAAAAAAAAAAAAAAAAAAAAAAAGAAAAGTCTGAAGAAATATCTCTCTCAAAATAACAATTGGTAGGTTACATGTGATTATTTTCTTCCTTTTGTTTATCTGTATTTTTTTGAGTTTCTATTAGCAAATATTTCCTTCCATACTCACTAAAGCAACTCTCTTAAGAAATAGCTGAATACCTCCATCTGGGTGTGTTCTTATCTGTAGAAGGTCATTTTCCCCTGTGCTAGCCTATTAAGCCAGCTGTGTTTTCTAAACCATCCATTTCAAACCCTTTGAAAGGTAACCCAAATCTTAGGAAACAATTTTAGAATATCTAATAATACTTCAGAAGCACAGCTTTGTGACTTAAATGGATCACACTGCTTACGGATTCTTTGTTAATTTGTGAACATAATCAGAAGAAATACTTTTATTTCAAAATCCTTTGGCTTCTTAAAGGCTATTAAAAAACAAAACACAGAATTTAATGAATATATTTGTGACAAAGACCTTATGGTGCTTTTAGAGAGTCACAGGATGCTTGGATGTGGCCAAATATCACATGGATTTGCTTCTTTTCCTCTCTGTCCTAATGCTGGATCTGCTCTCTGCTCAAAGCTGCTTCTGGTGCCTTCTCTCAGCCACAAGTGTTGGTTGCCTCAGAGACGCACTTAAACATTCAACTCCACATTTCCTGTTTTCTTCATACTTCTGACCCCCTCCACCAAAGCTCCAGGAAGATCTGTCAGTTCCTTACTCTGAGATGCGCTGCCTTTTCAATGGTATGATTTTGGAGAATGTCTTGAAGTAGACTTCTGTTATGTAACATTCCATTGCCCCATCTCTGCCTCCATGCCCACAGAAATAACTTCATTGGCAGAAAAAGAAATCCAGAAATGTCCTCTTTGCTAAAGCCTGGAGAACTCCAAGTTGAATTCTTTTTTAAAAATTATTTTATTTTTATGTTTATTTTTCAGAAACGGGGGTCTCACTATGTTGCCCAGGCTGGTTTTGAACTCCTGGGCTCAAGTGATCCTCCCGCCCTGGCCTCTAGAGTAGTTGAAACGAGAGCTGGGCCACCATGCCTGGCTGGGATGGCTTTTTGAGATCTCTGGGTTTGCTAATCGTTGGCTTGTTCATCTGCATTACTCTCCCTGGCACCTGTATTCGAGTTAGGTTGGAAAGTTTCTGAGGCATGTTCTTACTTCCTGGTTCTAAGCAAAGAATATGGAGACTCTAACAAAATTCCAGTTAATCTTGGAGGAAATTGATTTTAAGAAACATAAATGCGGCCGAGCATGGTGGCTTGCACCTGTAATCCCAGCAATTTGGGAGGCCGAGGTGGGAGGATCAAGAGGTCAGGAGTTCAAGACCAGCCTGGCCAACATGGTGAAACTCCGTCTCTACTAAAAATACAAAAATCTGTCAGGTGCAGTGGCGGGCACCTGTAATCCCAGCTACTCCAGAGGCTGAGGCAGGAGAATTGCTTGAATCCGGGGGAGGCAGAGGTTGCAGTGAGCCGAGATTGTGCCACTGCACTCTAGCCTGGGCAACAGAGCAAGACTCCGTTTCAAAAAAAACAAAAACAAAAACCAAAAAACATAAATGCTTGGGAAAGCTGTTTGTCATCTATCCCAAAGGGTAGCTCTGCAAGTGCGGCAGTGACAGGGGTGGACAGTGCGGGGAAACAGTGCGCACACAGCATTTGCGTGGTGTGCAGAGATGGGCTTTCTCCTGCGTTCCCCGTCCCCACAAATTGAACTAGAGAAGACGATCTGTATATTTCTTTAACCTTATTAATTAAATACATCTTCTCGGCACCAGAATATGCAGGGATGGACTGGCTTGCTGGTGCCCGTATTTCAACCCCTTTTGGAGATGCGACCAGATATAGAGTTCATTAGGCAAAACTTCTAGACCCTTGTATTTAAAGACGTTATTATAAAAAGGGATTAATTTAGAAGAAATCACTTTAGATTAATGAGATAGAGGAAGTATGAACTCACCTGGGGAGCAGGTCACTGAATCCTTCAGTTGCTTGGCTTTGGTTGTCACCTGTTTCAAAACATAAAAGCAAAAATCTTACTTTCCATGTACCTACTGTAGGCTGAGTGAAACTATTCCATGTAAGCTCCATGTGAATGAACAGTGTTCACTGGATCTCAGGTCTGAAAGACCCTCAGTCATCTGTCCCATCCATTAATGTAATTAACAAGAAAATTGAGGCCCACAGAGATTAAATGGATTGCTCCAAAACACCCATCCACTCAGCAGCAGAATCAGGACAAGAACTCACATACCTGGACTCCTTCTAGTTCAATGACAGTTCTGTTATACAAGGCTGCTTCTTAAAAGATACTACTTTCAAGGCCAGGCATGGTGGCTCATGCCTGTTATCCTAGCACTTTGGGATGCCAAGGCGGCTGGATCAGTTGAGGTCAGTAGTTCAAGACCAGCCTGTCCAATATGGTGAAACCCCATTTCGATTAAAATATAAAAAGTAGCTGGGCAAGATGGTGGGTGCCTGTAATCCCAGCTACTCTGGAGGCTGAGGCAGGAGAATCGCTTGAACTCCAGGAGGCGGAGGTTGCAGTGAGCCGAGATCGCACCACTGCACTCCAGCCTGGGCAGTGAGACCTTGTCTCAAAAAAAAAAAAAAGATACTGCTTTCATTATGCAAACAGGTCATTTTTTAAACCTAGAATTTCCAGAAATTGAATATCTTTCTTCACTGGAGAATATTCTACCACTGAGTATTGCAATCAGTGGGGAAAATGACATTTATGCTAATGGTGTTATAAGATAAAAGCCCTTCCTTTCTGCAATCTGGAAGGAAACCCTAAGATCATCTGAGATTGACATTGGAGGAAGAATCTGTTGGTGGAGTGGGGCAGCTGTACCCAAGAACCATCATACCTTTACACATATGAGTGTGGATCCACAGAAAGAATTTGGTCTAGTGGTCATTTTTTTTTCTTTATATAAATGGCATCGTATTTCATGTCTCATTCTATAGCTAGATCTTTCTTCATTTAACAATGTCTTTGAGATCTACATATAGATTTGCTTTATTTTTGTTTTATCTTCTCTTTCTCTGTCAACTTATTTTGTTTGTTTGTTTGTTTGTTTTTAAAGAGATGTTTCTATGTTGCAGTCTTGCTATGTGGCCCAGAATGGCCTGTAACTCCTAGGCTCAAATGATCCTCCCACCTCAGCCTCCTGAGTAGCTGCGACTACAGGTATGAGCCACTGCACTTGGCTTTTTTTAAATTGAGATAAAATTTACAGAGTATAATGAGCAGACTTTAAATGTGCAATCTGATGAGTTTTGACCAAAAATCTCTGCCTGTGTAACCAACATCACAATCAAACTACAGAACATTGACTGGGCATGGTGGCTCATGCCTGTAATCCCAGCACTTTGGGAGGCCGAGGCAGGCAGATCACTTGAGGTCAGGAGTTTGAGACCAGCCTGGTCAATATAGCAAAACCCTGTCTCTACTAAAAATACAAAAATTATCCAGGCATGATGGCACATGCCTGTAATCCCAGCTATTTGGGAGGCTGAGGCAGCAGAATTGCTTGAACCCAGGAGGTGGAGGTTGCAGTGAGCTGAGAACACGTCACTGCACTCCAGCCTGGGTGACAGAGCCAGACTCCATCTAAATAAATAAATAAATAAATAAATAAAAATAAAAAAAATTACAGAACATTCCTGTTACTCCAGAAAGTTCCCTTGTGCCCTTAATGCAATCTCTATCCTGCCACAGATAACCACTGTTCTGACTTCTATTGTATATTTTTTAAAAATATGGGGTTAAAGTTATTAATTTTTTTCAAATGAATAGTTAATTGCCCTAATACACTTATCTAACAAGCCATACTTTCCATTTATTTAAAATATGAATTTCATTAAAATTATGTTTGGCTGCATACATGTGCTATTATATTTTTCTATATTTCTCTATCCCATTAATCCATGTATATTCTTGAACCAACACTTCATGGCTTTAATGAAATTTGAAAGTAAAACGTCAGAAAGCATGATCATTAAGAGCCAAGAGTCAGGCAGATCTGCTCTTCAATCTTGGTTCCACCTCTCAGCTGGGTAACAGACAGCAATTTTCCATCCTTTCTCTGTTTCATATATTACCCTCTGTAATGTGTGGATACCACTACTAATACCATTTGCCGCTTACGGATGTTTTCAGTTTGAAACAAACCCTTAGCATGATACCTGGCAGACACTAAAGGCTCAGTAAATATTACCTGTTACAACTGAAATAGATCATTTGTTTTCCATTCATACAAAGAGCAGAATTAGAACATTTAAAGCTGCGTGGAAACACTTTTCAATTTTGTTCTCTACCTTCCACTCTCTCTACAGATGATCTTGCTTCCTATTTAATGTAAGCAAACTGAACTTATCCAACATGAGCTTCCTTGACTTCTGAATTTCCCAGCTCAAAAATTTGCTTGCCCCACCACATATCCATCCCTTCTTTTATCCTAATTCAAAGAAATAAATGCATTCCTTCCCCTTGAGGCTAAATCTGCCCCTTGAATCCTCACAGAACTATGTGCCATCAGTCATCTGCTTTCATCTTCAACTTCTCCCTGTCCATCAGATACATCCCATAAACCTTCAAACTTAGCTCAAGTAGTCTACTCTAAAAGACAATCTTCCCTTGACTTTATCTTTTCTATTCTACTTGGCATTCATGAGAGTATCTCCTAGTTTTCCTTCTTTCTCTGAATGTTCCTCCACTGGCCTCTCCTATATACTCCTGCCTCTTGTTCCCTAATAGAAGTGTTCCTCAACATTCTGCCCATGTTCTTTCCACTTTCTACTCTGGTATTTCATCCCATCTATTCAACAATACTTTAGAAAAGAAATGATTAACCTACATCTCTGGCCCTGACTTCTACCTTGGAATGCCAGTCTCACAGAAATTGACCATGCAACAATGGATCCTCGGATCTGAAAGGGACTTCACCTATGTAACATTAAGCTTACTATGCAATAGGCACTGTTCTAAATAAGTTGTGTGTGTATACATATTCCTCACAGTAGCGATATTAGGTAGGCATAGAACTGTTATCCTGATTTTACAGAATCTGAGGCCTAGGGAGAATAAATAATATATCCAAGTTAAACAGTTACTGAGAAGCTAAAACCAGACAAGTAGGAATCTAAAATTTTTGCTCTCAATCACTATAACATAACCACCTTTTAAATCGAACTCTTTCATTTTATAGAAAAAAAAAACAAGCCAAGTGCTCTTTCTGCTATACTACATGGCTTTACTTTCTAACTGCCATCAAATCTCTTACAGGTCTCCTAGTTCCTGAAACTAAACAATGCAAAAACTAAACTCATCAGTTTTTCTAATAAAACAACTTCTCTGCTTTTCCTCCATTGCTTAATAGTTTTATCACCCAAGTCACTTAGGCTTAAAATCTAACAGTCCATTTTTGGACTTTTCTCTCCTTCCCCAACCAGTTGCTTCATAGTATCAATTCCATTTGTTCTCTACTCTCTCAAACCTCCACCACCTGCACCAGTCCTTCATTCTCACTTGACCAAACTAATATAACACCTTCTAACAGGTCCCTAACTTAATTAATAGTTAATAATTAATGATTGATACTGAGCATTTTTTAATGTGTTTATTGGACTTTTGTATATCTTTCTTGGAGGAATGTCTATTTCATATCCTGTATCCATTGCTTATGTGGGTCATTTAACTTTTTATTATTGAGTTGTAAGATTATTTTTTTCTTTTTTTTTTTTTTTTTGAGATGGAGTCTAGCTCTGTCGCCCAGGCTGAAGTGCAATGGCACGATCTCAGCTCACTGCAGCCTCCACCTCCCAGGTGCAACTGATTCTCCCAACTCAGCCTCGCAAATAACTGGGACTACAGGCATGCGCCACCACGCCCGGCTAATTTTTTGTATTTTTAGTAGAGATGGGGTTTCACCATGTTGGTTAGGCTGGTCTCAAACTCCTGACCTGAGGTAATCCGCCTGCCTCGGCCTCCCAAAGTGCTGGGATTACAGGCATGAGCCACCATGCCTGGCCAGAGCTGTGAGATTCTTGATGTGCTCTGGGTACATGTACTTTTATCAGACATAAGATGTGCAAATAAGTTCTCCCACTCTTTGGGTTGCCTTTTCACTTTCTTGATGGTGTCCTTTGACTCACAAAAGTTTTAAATTTTGCTGAGGTCCCATTTATCTATTATTTTAATTTTGAAGTTTTTGGTTGCTTGTGCCTTTGGTGTCATATCTCAGAATCCCCTGCCAAATCTAAGGCCAGGAAGACTTAAGAGTTCCAAATTAAATTAGACTTTAATTTCTTTCAACAATGTTATATAGTTTTCAAAGTTAAAGTTTTTCACTTCTTTTGTTTAATTTATTCCTAAGTATTTGATTCTTTTTGATGCAATTATGAATGTAATTATTAATTCCATTTTCAGGTTGTTCACTGTAAATGCATAAAAAAACTGATTTTTGTCATATTGCTATGTATCCTGCAACCTTGCTAAACTCATTTATTAGTTCCAATGTTTTTTTTAGTGCACTTCTCAAGATTTTCTACATATAAAATCATGCCATCTGCAAACAGATAATTTTACTTCTTTTTTTCCATCTTATTTCTTTTTCTTGCCTAACTGCCCTGGCTAAGACTTCAGTACAATGCTGAATAGAAGCAGCAAGAGCAGACATCCTTATTTGGTTCCTGATCTTAGCAGGAAATCATTCTTTCACCAGTAAACACGGTGTTGTGGGTTTTTAGTAGATGCTCTTTTATCTGGTTGAGGTACTTCTTTTTTATTGCTAGTCTGCTGAGTGTTTTTATAGTGCAAGGGTGTTGGATTTTGCCAAACACTTTTTTTTTTTTTTTTTTGAGAGACACAGTCTCGCTCTGTTGCCCAGGCTGGAGTACAATGGCACGATCTTGGCTCACTGCAACCTCTGCCTCTGGATTCAAGTGATTCTCCTGCCTCAGCCTCCCGAGTAGCTGGTATTACAGTTACGCACCACCACACCTGGCTATTTTTCGTATTTTTAGTAGAGATGGGGTTTCGCCACGTTGGCCACACTGATCCTGAACTGCGGACCTCAGGTGATCAGCCTGCCCTGGCCTCCCAAAGTGTTGGGAACCACCGAGTCCGGCTCAAACACTTCTCTTGAGATGATCGTGTGATACTGCTTTTTATTCTGCTGACATGAGGTATTTACATTAATTGATCTTGAGATGTTTAACCAACCTTGCGTTCCATGGTTGATCAGGGTGATTTTTTTTTTTTTAACATAAATCTTCACCCAGCCTGAAGTACAGTGGTGTGATCAAAGCTCACTGCATCCTCCAATTCCTGGGCTCAAGGGATTCTCCCTGCTTAGCCTCCTGAGGAGCTGCAAGTACAGGTACACACCACCATGCCTAGCATCATGGTGATAATTCTTTTTATAAGCTGCCGAATTCAGTTTGGTGGTATTTGTCAATATTTGTTTGCATCCATATTTATAAAAACATTGGTCTGTAGTTTTCTTGCGATGTCTTTGGTTTTGCATTAATGCAATACTGCCATCATAAAATGAGCTGAGAAATATTCACCCCTCTTCCTTTTTTTTTTTTTGAGAGCACTGGAATTTTTTAAATGTTTGGTAGGTTCAATGGCGAAACTATCTGGACTTGGACTTTTCATTGTGTATAGGTTTTGGATAACTAATTCAATCTTTTTACTAATTACAAGTCTATCTATTAAAATTGTCTGTTTCTGATTCAGTTGTAGTAGTTTGTGTCTTTCTAGGAATTTATCCATTTCACTTCTATTAGAAAAACAGCCATCTAATTTCTTGATATTCATTTATTCATGGGTGTATTCCTTTATAATCCTTTTTATTTATATAAGATTGGCAGTAATATCCTTTTTTCCCCCCACTTTTGACTGTAGAAATCTGAGTCCTTTCTCTTTTTTTCTTGGTTAATCTTACTTAAATTAAATGCATGTTTATTTTCTTGATATTTTCCAAGAATCAGCTTTTGGTTTCACTGATTTTCTCTATTTCTTTACTGTTCTCCATTTCTTTTTTTTTTTTTTGAGACGGAGTCTCGCTCTGTCGACCAGGCTGGAGTGCAGTGGCCGGATCTCAGCTCACTGCAAGCTCCGCCTCCTCCCGCGTTCACGCCATTCTCCTGCCTCAGCCTCCCTCCATTTCTTTCATTTCTGCTTGTTTAGTCCGTTCTTGCATTGCTATAAAGAAATGCCTGAGACTGTGTAATTTATAAAGAAAAGAGACTGAATTGGTTCATGGTTTCACAAGCTGTACAGGAAGCATGGCAGTATCTGCTTGGCTTCTGGGGAAGCCTCAGGAAACTTACAATCATGGCAGAAGGCAAACTAGGAGACAGCACTTCACATGGCCAGAGCAGGAGGAACAGAGAGCGAGGGGAAGATGGTGCATACTTTTAAACAACCAGATCTTGTGAGACCTCTATCACGAGAACAGCACCAAAGGGGGAAATTCAACCCATGATCCAATCACCTCTCACAAGGCCCCACCTCCAACACTGGGGATTACAGTTTAATATAGAATTGGTGGAGACACAGAACCAAACCATATCGCAGCCCTATTTTTTTGTTATTTCCTTTTTTCTGTGTGCTTTAGGTATAGTTTGTTCTTTTTCTAGTATCTTAAGGTGGAAAGGTTAATGATTTGAGATCTTTCTTCTTTCTTACATAGGCATTTATAGCTATAAATTTCCCTTTAAGAAGTGTGCTAGCTGCATTCCTTGAGTCTTGGTATATCATGTCTTAATTTCATTCATCTCTGATAATTTTCCAATTTTCCTCATGATTTCTTCCATGATCCACTGATTATTTAGGATTGTGTTAATTCCCAAACATCTTTTGATTTGCCCTGATTTTTTTTCCCTGATACTGATTTCTAATATCATTCCACTAGAATTAAAGAACATACTGTGTATTATTTCTATCCTTTTAAACTTATTGATGTTTGTTGATGTCCTAGCATATAGTCTATTCTGGACAATGTTCCATGTGTAAAGAAAAATGTATATTCTATTGTTAGATGGCGTGTTTTAGAAATATGTTAGGTGAAAGGGAGCTATTGAAATTTCCAACCATTATTGTTTAACTGTCCATTTCTTCATTCAAGTCTGTCAGTTTTTGCATCATGTATTTTGGTGTTCTGTTATCAGGCGCATACATATTTACAATTGTTATATCTTCCTGAATTGGCCTTTTTATAAATGTCCCTGCTTAGTAAATTTTTTTTTTTTTTTTTGCTTTAAAGATTACTAGAGGACATACAAAGATGTATAAAGATACAGAATATATTCCATTTTACCTAATAATAAATCAAGCACAAGAGCATAATTCTAAGAAAAGCTTATGATTTATCTTGTAGAATTTAAATTTTTCTCTGCTTCCTGCCTGGATAAGTAAGTTGTGACATATATGGTCACACAAGGAATTCATATAAACTTTTCATTTGAGGTCAACTGGCAAAGTCACAAATACATGTGACCTCAGAATCTCATAACTTAAGATTCATATAACTCTCTAGCATCTTAAAGTCATGCTACAGCCTTTCATATACATTTTTTATCTTATATGAATAACTAATATATTAAACATATTAATGTATGTTCTTATAGCCAAATGGATCCCTAACATCAGAATCCTGCCCAGTAAACACATTCTAATGGCACGTGGGGATGAATTACCTTAGAGAATCATTCACCTAGCATTGATATTCTAGTATTAGAACATAGCCTTGACTGACTTAAGGTTTCCTGATACATAGTCAAGAACAAGCTTCCTGTTTCTACAGAGTCATGGACTCAGTTTGAGAAGAGAGTCACCTTATACTGGTAGTAGATTCTGAATACAGCATCTATCACAATTTAGCTTATCCATCACACATAATCTGAGTCCTTCAGATCATTACTGTCAAATAATGGAAACGATGTGACATTGCTATTGTCATTTTGGGGCCATACCTTTTTTTCCCTCACTTAAAAGGCCAACTTAGAACTTATAATAGGTTCATTAGACAGAGGCAAAGCACAGTCCATTTTCCAATTCTGTGTGGTCCAATGTTAATATTCAAGTTACTCTGCAAAGTCTACATCTCCTGCTGTTATAAGACAGTTTCATAAAAACGATAACTGCAAGTGACTTTTTTTGTTTTTTGAGAATTTCCCTTTTCACTAGTTTTTGTCTTGGGAAGAGCCATACACATGGTGGATGATGGCAAAATATTTTTGTTTGGGGGCAAGTTTGGCATCTTCAAATGATCATTTATGATTCCAGGTAGATAAAGAAACTTCTAAATAAGTAGTGGTCTAATATAAAGCTCAATGCCAGGGTGACTCAGTAAGATAGTAAGTCAGTTTGGGAAAGTAAATTCATCTTTCCATGACCATAGTCATCACCAAATATATTTCTCTCCTTTAGATCTGAATGACTTTCAGTAAAGTGGGTACCAATTTACTCTCAAAATGTTTAGTGTTTATTTTCTCAGACAGTATGTAATAAATTTTTCAGCTAGTCATTCTATTTTTATATCATGTGCAGTTTCAGAAGATACGGGACTTTCTGTAGCCTCTTCTTGGGAGAAGACATTTATTCCTATATAGGTTTCACACAGATGAGGCCTCCCCCTTCTTCTTTGGTATCTGAGGAACTAACATTGTGGGCTACTGGCTTGGGTAGGCTTTTGGACAATCCAAAGTGCATTAACAGTCATATGGATTGTAACTGTGGTGGAATATGTTTCACCACATTACGATTCCAAGCAGAAAACACTTTCTAACTCCTCTTCCTAATGCCCAAATTTATCTCTAAAATGCTTATGGAATTGGGGTCCTATGGTCTAAGTTTGTGACTTATGATAGGTAAGGTACAGTGAATGAAAAAAAACTAAAATAGGTTGCATTCCCTCTAGTAAAAACAGATGAAATTAACAGAAAATTAAATCAGCAAAATGAAAACTATAGTTCACAAGCCAGAGCTAGGATCAGTTAACAGTTACGTGGTTACGTATTTCTGTTCAATATAAAGAAGAATTTTCCAATTTTCTGAGCTATATAAAGTATATGTTCACATTTCTGGCATCTTCAGGTAACTCATAAAATAAGTACCGAATCTGGAAAATAACCTTAAGTCATATTTTTCAAATTCTGGCTGTCAGTGATATTTTAAGTATTACTCTAGTAACAAAAATTATGTAACTGTGAAGTTCATTATTTTCATTTGTTAAATTTACTCTTGGTCAACTTTCCACTTGAATTTAGCCCTCATTACAAGTGAGAACTACCACAGCGTTCAAACACAAAGCATGTTCTGTTACTTGAACATTAAAAAAAACCACTCTGAAAAAGTACTTTTTTTCTCCTCTCCCTTCTCCTCCTAAATAAGCCACCTGAAAAATGTTTCCAACTGGTAGAAAGCTATGGTGCTCATTCTTGTTATTTCTCTAATGTCTTTAAACTTTTCTATGGATTATCTGTCTAGATAGAAAAATATGATATGATAATTGTGTTCATCTTAACTTTTAAAAGAGAAGGTCTTTCATTAACTGATTACCTCTATAAGCAATGTGGATAGCCATTTCCTGGGAGAAAACACTTATGCAAAAAGACAGTTGTGTGGTTTTGCAGATACTGTTACTTTACTAGTGAACACCGTAACAACATAATACATATTCACCCATATTATTCTCTTTTTAATGGTTTCCCCAAATTTTAAGACAAGGAGGCAATTTTAAATTGCATTAACATGTAATAGCTCAGGTATCACCATTCTATTGACTTGCTGCATTCTTAACTATACGTAAGAAGGTGTTACATATAATTCAGAGTAATAAAATAAATCCTTACTAGGCAGTATGATAACATCACCAGACCACAGACTATACTATGAGCTAAACCAGTTCTTTTACGAATATCATTCACAGTATTCAAAGTGTATGTGATTATTACTAGTAAATTTGATACAGGGTTTAAAGTTAAAGCAGATACTATCCTTTTGGTAGGATATAGGGCTCTGATGAGTGAGTACAAATTACAGATTCAGCATACTAGTAACACAGAACACTTAATAGGATCCAAAGACTGTATAAGAATCTTAAATAGGAGATATAGAAAGAAATGGCTTCTTGTAATCTGCAAATATGCTTTGCTTTAATGAGTCACTAAAGAAGATGAAAAAGTGTTCCATTAGAGCTTAATGAGTCCTTGAATATTTCTGTGGTTCAAATATTCAAAAGGATACCTGTGAGAGTCACTGCTTGCAGAATCCCTTAGGAGCATAGCCACATAAACTGGCCAGTCTCTCAGGACATGAAATACCTTGCTCTCACATTTACTCCCTTTTAGCCCAGCACCCTCAGGAAACCAAGTGATTTCACTTTGAAGATATTATCAGATCAAAGTATGACAAAGAACAGTGCTGCCACATATGCAGGGTTTGAAATCACGTTTTTGCTAAACCAAAAGGGCAACATGGCCTAAGAAAGAGTCAGAATGGTCTGAGTTGTAGGCCTGGGCTGACAATAACCACTTTTGTGGCCTTCTTTATCTCTTTTTAAAACTCACATCTGTAACAAAAGTGATAATGTGATTTACAATTGCATAACAGTTCATTCCTATTAACAAAGTATTTTCATAAGACTGTCACATTTCATCCCCCAACTACCTTGTAAAACTGGTATCACAGGCTGGGCACAGTGGCTCATGCCTGTAATCCCAGTACTTTGGGAGTCCAAGGCGGGTGGATCATCTGAGGTCAGGCATTCAAGACCAGCCTGGCCAACATAGCAAAACCACGTCTCTATTAAAAAATACAAAAATTAGCTGGGCGTGGTAGTGCACACCTGTAGTCCCAGCTACTTGAGAGGCTGAGGCATGAGAATTGCCTGAACCTGGGAGGCAGAGGTTGCAGTGAGCCAAGATGGCACCACACCACTGCACTCCAGCCTGGATGACAGAGTGAGACTCCGTCTCAAAAAAGAAAACAAAAATGCTGATATTACAGATGAAAAAACTGACTGAAGCTCAGAGTGATCTGAGGACCTGCAAAGTCATATACTTGAGTCAGAACACCTAAGGCAGGTTTCCTTTTAAATCCTGTTTTCTTCCCACTTTACATCTTTGTCCATAAAACAAAAGGATTTCATTCATGATTTCCTTTTAGTTCAAATATTGTGTGGTTCACTGGATGTCACATTATTAATGAAATATCCCAAATACCAAAGATTTATTAAGTATTTACTTAGTACATCACTGCACTGAGAATGGTAGTTTGTATATGCAAGGTATTATCCTATCCATTTCAAGAGGCTTACAATTGGGCTATTTACTTGCATATTCATTCAAGACACTGCAGATTAATTAGAACTGTGCTTATAAGAAAAAAAAATCAGCTTCTTGCTTTAAAAAGGTCTTATTTATAAATCAATATTGGCCAAAGCAAGGAAATAGCAATCCAAACAGGCTTGTACACTGGCAATTTGAGGGTCTGGCCTCATGTCTCAAGAAAGAGGCCAATTCTGTACTCTTAAGCTGCATTACTGCCAATTTCCCATTGTGTGGAGGTAGTCAGGATGCAAGCCCTTTGTACTTCAATTTCCCCAGTGTTCATCAGATGTATCTGCCAGTGATATGTGTCACCCTACTAATTTGCAAGGATTGAAAGAATCCAGCAGGCTTGGTAGGTATCTCGTTCCTCCCTCTCAACTATTGCCTTTGCTCCTCTTCAAGGTGTGTCCTCTGTAGAAGAAGAAAACTGAAGGAGGATATCCTCTGGTCCATGGCCTGCAAGTATTTGTTACTCCTTTACCAGAACATTTACTCCATGTCCTTTGACAGGGGAAAGTAGGCAGTCAAAAATACAACAAAATTCTAGAGATGGCTCTAGAATTCCTTTGAAAAATAAAACTGTCTTTGTTGAAGGGATAGTCTGGCAAGTGTTCCAAGTGGAAGTTGAATGCTCTCCCTGCCCTCCTGGGCCTAGATGGCAACTGCCACCTGGACATCAGAGGAAAAGGCAAAGTACTCTGTAGAACACAGGAAAGAACATGGAGTCCAGGTTGAGGGTTAATCTGGAAGAGAGAAAGTGACAGGAAATGGAAGGCAGAGGAAGATGAAAAAAGAAAAAGGAGAAGGGGAAGGGAGAAAAGCAACTGGAAATAGTATGACTAAGAAGGGCACTGGACCACAGTGATATCGATAACTAGTATGTAATGTGTGGATTTTAAATTGTTTGTTATAGGGCGTTCCTCCATTTCCCCTATAAGATCACTAGGAATGTCGATCACTGTGTAAACTTCGAGCTCCATTTAACCTAGATCCACTCCTGCTCATTAATGCTTTTGGATGAGTAGATTCTTTTTTGAGAAATTCACTGTCGTATAGTACAAAGGGGACACACTAGAATACAGGGGCATGAGGCAAGAAGAGTGTACACCTTGGGAATTAACACACATAATGGGAATATTTTTAGATTTTTCATGGACTATAGAGTCATTGGTGGTCTTAGCCCACTGGTTCTGGATCTCTAAGAGGCAGAGAGGTCCATCTGACACCTGAGTTATAATATGATAAAGATAGCGGAAAAGAGTAATTCCAGATCATACATTAGGTTGTTTACTATGTAAATTCAGGCATTTCATCTAACATTTGGGTGCCTTCAGATTTCCCACCCATAACAATCTCTTGAAAATTCATTTCAGACGTAATGATGAGGTTTTGATTTTAAAATGGGGAAAAAATATATATATATATATATATATATATATACACACATTTTTTTTTCTTTTTTTGAGATGGCATCTCGCTCTGTCGCCTAGGCTGGAGTGCACTGGCATGATCTTGGCTCACTGCAGCCTTCGCCTCCTGGGTTCAAGTGATTCTAATGCCTCAGCCTCCCGAGTAGCAGGCATCTGCCACCACAGCAGCTAATTTTTGTATTTTTAGTAGAGACGGGGTTTCACCATGTTGGCCAGGCTGGTCTCGAACTCCTGATCTCAGGGGATCCACCTTGGCCTCCCAAAGTGCTGGGATTATAGGCATAAGCCACTGTGCCTGGACTAAAATGGGAATTTCTGTCTATCCAATTACCTTCTATCCCTACCGGATATCGCTATTAATGTTATTTTCTTGGTACTAATGAAAATTATAATCTTGTTTGTTGTATAACTACTCATTAAGCTGTTTTACATATTTATATTTTATAATAACGGAGGAAGTACGTAATAAAATAATATTAACAACCTTATGCCAATTTATTTCAAGATTTAGTTTAATGGGATACATTCCTAGAAAAATCAAATGTTGTAAAATTTACTCAGAAGAAAGAGTCTTGGCTGGGTGTGGTAGCTCATGCCTGTAATTCCAGCATTTTTGGAGGCCGAGACGGGCGGATCACCTGAGGTCAGGAGTTTGAGACCAGCCTGGGCAACATGGTGAAACCTCATCTCTACTAAAAGTACAAAAATTAGCCGGGCATGGTGGCGGGTGCCTGTAGTTCCAGCTACTCAAGAGGCTGAGGCAGGAGAATTGCTTGAACTCAGGAGATAGAGGTTGCAGTGAGCCGAGATTGTGCCATTGCACTCCAGCCTGGGCAACAGAGCGAGATCCCATCACAAAAAAAGAAAAAAGAAGAAGGAGAAGGAGGAAGGAGGGGAAGGAGAGGAAGAGAAAAAAGAAGAAAGAAGAAAAGGAAGAAGAGGAGAAGGAGAAGGAGAAGAAGAAGAAATAGAGTTATTTGGGGAGGTGACATCAGCAAGATGGCTGACTAGAGGCCCCTAGTGCTTGTCCCTTCCATAAAGACAGCCAAAAACAAAACAATGAATAAACCACTACATTTTAACAGAAATAACCAAAGGAGAGTGCTGGAGCATGTCAAAGAAGTAACAGCAACCCTGGTGAGTGCAGAAACTCAGGACAGTCACATAAAGAACACAAGGAAATGCCAGTCCTCTGCCACTCCATCCCCCAGCCAGGATCAGCTGGGAACCAGGTGGCCACTTCTGTCTTTGATGAAAAGGTAGGCAAGAGGATCCCAGCAGCTCCCACCAACACCTTAGACACCTACAGGCCTCACCACTGGGGTCGCTTGCAGTCCTCACAGGCACTAAGCCCAGCTGAGGGAGCTGCCAAGAAGCTGCACAGCTTTGCTTCCCCAGAGAAGTAGCCAATACTGTGTTCCTCCCACTGTGGCCTGCACGGTCACCATGCCACACCATCTTGGAACTGGAACTAATGCTGGAGTAGTCTTGCTCTGGGGGCTAGCAGTCATGGCACCCCTTCATCCCTGAGGCTACCCTCCTATCAAAGCACCTTTGCTCAGTGGTCTGACATCCCCAAGTGGCTCAGCTGTGAGCACCTTTCCCTGTGGAATCAAGCAGTGGTGGAACTTCCACCCCCCACCTCCCATCACCTTGGGCTGGAGCTTAAGCACCATTTCTCCCTCCTGAGGAAAGGGTGCTTTGACAGAACAGCTCCATTTACCTCTGTCAGCTGAGGCTGTGCTCTGCCCCTATAGGCCTGAGCTGGAACTGTGTACTGCCTCCACTGGAAAGAGGGCTTTGCTGGAGCCCTGCATCCATGGTGCCTGGGCTGCCTGGGCAGCCACACCCCTGTAGGCCAGAGCTATAGCAGCACGTTGCCCCCTGGGGAACTCATGCCTTGGCTGAGCTGAGAAGCTGTGCATCCCAGGGCTAACCTGATGTACTACCCTTTGTCTCAGGGAAACAGAGCAGTGACTAAGCTCAGACACCCTACCCTACAGGCCAAACAACTCCAGTATCCTGCTTCTCTGGAGCTGGACCAGCACCTTAGAGTCTGGGCTGTTAAGACACCTCCCTGTTTGGGGAGGAGTGTTATCGCTCTGCCATTTTCTGCCCCTCATGGCCCAAACGACAGCTATGCTCAGCCATTCTGGGCTACTTGCTGCCACTGCACTTGGACTTACAGAGACTGAAATACTGCTGAGCCCCACCATCCCAGATTGTAGAGTTACGCCTCACATCTAGCGACCTGAGTTTTCACTGAGCCCTACTGGTTCAGGCTCCTGAATCAAAGCCATATCCTGGCCTAGGCTCAAACCTCCAGAGCACACCTTCTTCCCCGGAGTCAGGCCAGAGCTGTGAACTGCTCCCCAGGGGCAGCATCACAGCTACAACCTGACCTCCTGGACATCAGCTGCTAGAAGGTACCTCAGAGTCACAGATGCTAGCACTAAAAGCAACCTACATCCAACCCTGCCACAGAGAGCAAGCTTGCACCCCAAGACCCTGGTGTCATAATAAGGTTCATAAGACCCTGAGCTTAGGACTCCAGCCCCACAGATGCTCTGAGCACCCACACCTGGAATTTGGCCACTGTGGCAGCTGCTTATAGGCCATGCCAGATCTGACAGCAAGAGGGATCCCCCTGTGGCTAAGTTTCCCCACTGTGGGGAAGTTGAGAAAAGGACTCCAAAAGCCCCTGCTACCAAGGAATTAACAACCTATGCTACTGCTGCTGCCACAACCACAAATGTCTACAACCTAGGCCACTGAGGCATTCATATTTATTACTAACATTGAATACAGATGAAGAAGCTGCACAGAGACTATACCATTGCACCTACGTGGAAAGAGTTACCACCCACTCCCCAACTGGTACTGTAAGACCCAGGTGCAAGTTTTTCTCTACGTATGAAAGCCACTCTAGAAAGTTTGGAAGAGGCTATTGTTTCACAAGATGCACAGACATCAATACAGGGACATAAGAAATATGAAAATCAAGGAAATATGACATCACAAAAGGAACACGACTCTTCAATAACAAACCCTAATGACAAGGAAATCTGTAAGTTGCCAGTACAGAAATTAAAAAGTAATGATCTTAAGGAAACTCACCAAGATATAAGAATGTACAGATAGATAATTCAACAAAACTAGGGAAAAAAAATCAGGATACAAATTAGAAATTCAACTGAGATAAATATCATGAAAAAGAATCAAACAGAAATCCTGCAGTTGAAGAATTCAATGAATAAAATAAAAAATACAGCCAGGTGTGGTGGCTCACGCCTATAATCCCAGCATTCTGGGAGACCGAGGTGGGTGGATGTTCAAGCCAGGAGTTCAAGAGCAGCCTGGCCAACATGGTGAAACCTTGCCTTTACTAAAAACACAAAAATTAGCTGGGCATCGTGGTGCATGCCTGTAATCCCAGCTACTTGGGAGGCTGAAGCATGAGAACTGCTTGAATCCAGGAGGTAGAGGTTGCAGTGAGCCGAGATTGAGCCACTGCACTCCAGCCTGGGCAACACAGTGAGACTCCAGCTAAAAAAAAAAAAAAAAAAAAAAAAGACAGCTTAAGTAGCAGACTTGATCTAACAGAAGGAAAAAAAAAATCTCTGAGTGTGAACACAGGTCATTTGAAATTACCCAGTTAGAGGAAAAAAAAATCAAAAAAGAGTAAAAAAAAAGCTTACAAGACTTATGAGACACCAGGAAGTAAATAAGTTTTCATATTATGGAAGTTCCAGAAGAAGAAGACATGGAAAAAGGCATAAAAACACCTATTTAATCAAGTAATAGTTGAAAACTTCCCAAATCTGGGGCATCCAGAGACCCCCAAATAGATTCAACTCAAAAAGATCCTCCCAGAGGCACATTATAATCAATCAAATTTTCAAAGTCAAAGACAAAGAGAAAATTCTAAAAATGGCAAGAGAAAAATGTCAAGTTACATTTAAGAGGATTCCCATTAGATTTCTCCAGAGAAACACTGCAAGGTACAAGAGAATGAATGAAATAATGTATTCAATGAACTGCCAAAAACAAACAAACAAACAAACAAAAAACACCCACCAAAGAATAATGTACCCAGCAAAACTATCTTTCAGAAAATAGAAAGAAAATCTTTCTCAGACAAGCAAAAACTAAGAGAATTCATCACCACTACATTGGCCTTACAAGGAATGCTCAAGGAAGTCCTGCATCTGGCAGCAAAAAGATGATAACCACAATCATGAAAACACTCAGAAGTATAAAATTCACTGTTATAGCAAATAGACAAAGCAGAAAAAGGATCAAATTTTAATATCACAGAAAACCACCAAACCACAATGATGAGAGGAAGAAACGAAAAAAAAAGATACCTAAAACAACAAGAAAACAATGAGCACATAATGACAGGAGTAAGTCCTCATTTATCAATAATAACCTTGAATGTAAACAGATTAAATTCCTCACTTAAAAGATATAGACTGGCAGAATAAATTTTTAAAAATATGACCCACCTATACTATATGCTACGTATAAGAAATTCACTTCACTTGTCAAGACACATACAGATTGAAGGCAAAGGAAGAAAAACATACCCCATGCAAAAGGAAAACAAAAGTGAGAAGACATAGCTATATTTATATTATATAAAACAGACTTTAAGTGAAAAGCTGCAAAAAGAGACAAAGAAGGTGATTATATGATGATAAAAGGATCAATTCAGCATGATGTGAATATATATGCACAGTTGTGAATATGTATGCACTCAACATTGGAGAACCCAGATACATAAAAGCAAATATTATTAGATCTAAAGGGAGAGATAGACTCCAATACAATAACAGTTGGGAACTTTGACACCCCACACTCAGCAGTGGACAGATCATTCAGACAGGATATCAACAACAAGAAAACACTGAATTTGAATTGCATCTTAGACCAAATGGAACTAACAAACATTTACAGAACACTATCCAATACAGCTACAGAATACACATTCTTCTCATCAGCTCATGGAACATTCTCCAGGATAGACCACATGTTACGCCACAAAACAAGTCTCAACAAATTTTTAAAAAGTAAAAATCATATCAAGTATCCTCTCTGACCACAATGAAACAAAACTAGAAATTAATACCAAGGGAACTTTCAAAATCATACAAATATATGAAAATTAAATGTGCTCCTGAACAACCAATTGGTCAATAAAAAAATTTAAAAGAAAATTAAAAACATTCTTGAAACAAATGAAATTAAAAACACAACAAATCAAAATCTACTGAATACAGCAAAAGCAATATTAGAGGGAAGTTTATAGCCATAAACAAGGAGGAAGATTTCAAATAAATAACCTAATGATGCATTTCAGGGACTAGAAAAGCAAGAAACAAAACCCAAAGTTAGCAGAAAGAAAGCATTAATAGACATCAGAGTAGAAATAAAATTGAAACCAAAAAAACCATACCAAAGATCAATGAAACAAAAAGTTGGTTTTGTGAAAAGATCAACAAAATTGATAAACCATCAGCTTAGAGTAACTGAAAGAAATGAAAAACATGGATAGTTCACCCATCATTAAAGAAATGAAATCTGTGGTCAAAAAAAAAAATCTTCTTTGGAGACAATATCAGCCACACTTTTATTACTCAAGCACTTTCAGAGCACAACCGCTGATGTGAATGAAATGAATATATTCCTAGAAATTACTAAAATTTAATCAAGAAGAAATAGAAAATCTGAATAGACCTATAATAACTTAAAAACAAATGAATTAGTAACTAAAAATCTTCCCATAAGAAAAGCCAAGGCCTAGTTGGCTTCACTGGCGAATTCTTTCAGATATTCAAAGAAGATATAACAGCAAATGTTCACAAGCTTTCAGAAATTAGGGGAAGAAGGAACACTTTCTACTCATTCTATAAGGCTAGCATACCCTGATATCAAAGCCAGGCAAAGACATCACAAGAAAACTATAGACCATTCGCTCTCATGAACACAGAAACAAAAATCCATAGCTAACCTTGGCCGGGTGCGGTGGCTTATGCCTGTAATCCCAGAACTTTGGGAGGCTGAGGCGGGCGGATCACTTGAGGTCAGGAGTTTGAGACCATCCTGGCCAACATGGTGAAACCCTGGTCTCTACTAAAAATACAAAAAAGTTAGCCAGGCATAGTGGCAGGTGCCTGTAATCCCAGCTGCTCCAGAGGCTGAAGCAGGAGAATTGCTTGAACCCAGGAGGCGGAGGTTGCAGTGAGCTGAGATCGTGCCACTGCTCTCCAGCCTGGGTGACAGAGTGAGACTCTGTCTCAAAAAAAAAAAAAAAAAAAAAAATTAGCTAACCAAATCCAGCACCATATAAAATGTATATACAACATGATCAAGTGGGAACATAAGGTTGGTTTAACATCCAAAGATCAATTTATATAATATGCCATATTAATAAAACACAGGATAAAAATCGTGATCATCTCAACAGATGAAGCAAAATCATGTGACAAAATCCAATGTCTATTCATGATAAAAACTCTTAAGCTAGAAATAGAAGGGAAGTTCCTCAGATAAAAAGCATCTATGAGCCTGGGCACAATGGCTCATGCCTATAATCCCAGCATTTTGAGAGGCCAAGGAGGGCAGATCATCTGAGGTCAGGAGTTCAAGACCAGCCTGGCCAACGTTGTGAAACCCTGTCTCTACTAAAAATACAAAAATTAGCTGGGCGTGGTGGTGAATGCCTGTATCCCAGCTATTTGGGAGGCTGAGGCAGGAGAATCACTTGAATGCAGGAGGTGGAGGTTGCAGTGAGCCAAGATTACGTCATTGCACTCCAGCCTGGGCGACAAGAGCAAAACTCCATATTGGGGGTGGGGGTGGGGGCGGGAAAGAAAATCATCTATGAAAAACCCGCAGCTAAAATCATACTTAACGGTGAAAGACTGAATGTCTTCCCTCCGTGATCAGGAACAAGGCAAGTATGCCTGCACTCACCACTTTTGTACAATATTGTACTAGATGTTTTGGCCAGTGCAATAAGACATTAAGTAAATAAATGGACTGAAGGCATCCAGATTGGAAAGGAAGAAGAAAAACTTTTTATCCACAGAACTATTAAACTATCAATGTTCGTTAAGTCCACAGGCTCCAAAACCAGTATATAAAAATCCACTGTCTTTCTACATACCAGCAATGGACAATTTGAAAGTGTAATTAAGAAAACAATTCTGGGGCCGGGCGCGGTGGCTCACGCCTGTAATCCCTGCACTTTGGGAGGCCGAGGCGGGCGGATCACGAGGTCAGGAGATCGAGACCATCCTGGCTAACACGGTGAAACCCCGTCTCTACTAAAATACAAAAAAATAGCCGGGCGCGGTGGCGGGCACCTGTAGTCCCAGCTACTCGGGAGGCTGAGGCAGGAGAATGGCGCGAACCCGGGAGGCGGAGCTTGCAGTGAGCTGAGATGGTGCCACTGCACTCCAACCTGGGCGACAGAGTGAAGACTCCGCCTCAAAAAAAAAAAAAAAAAAAAAAAAAAAAAAAAAAAAAAAAAAAAAAAAAAATTTCGGGGTGAAAA